>NC_052050.1:22061616-22164116 GCF_903992535.2 Arvicola amphibius
AATAGTTCAACAACAGTTCAAAGACACAGAAACAGTCAATAGTTAACCTGAGTATCCTACATACTTGCTGTGCAGATGTCTGGGTCTAACACTGGAAGACAAGCTTAGGATTTAAAGAAAATAAGTTACAGAAATAAAGCATCACAGGACTATCTGATGAAACCTACAAAGCAGGAGGTTAGGTTTCTGAGACAGCATCCCTTCTCAGATAAATGGAGCATGGGAGATGCTATACTCACTTCCTTGTCACCTCAGCTAACCCTTCTTATTTGAAACATGCCCCTGATGCTTCGAACCAAGTCCTGTGAAATTGGCAGAGCCTGGTCCTGACATTGATGAGTCTGTACCAATGCCCGCAGCTAGCCTACCAGTGAGGAGAGTTGGTGTGATTCGATCAAACCAATGCTTGGTGGATTTCCAAACCAGGCCTAGAACATTCCTGTTACATGGTACGGTAGGCTACAATCAACTCTCAGAAATGGCAACTTCCCACGTACAACGTCTACTGGTCATAAACAGTCAATAATGGCAAAAGGACATACATTTCAAATTCCAAAGCAGAAGTGAGACTGTTTCTTTAATGGGGATTATTGGTGTGGGAGGGTTGGTGAAAAAACCAAAGATAGGAAGAAATTAAGTATTAAGTGAAGGGGAAAGAATTACAAGATGAAGAGGAGAACAAAAGAGAGGGAGGAAAGAGACAGAACACGCAGTGAGAGAGAATAAGGACAAGAGGTAGTCTCAGAGAAAGAGTCCTGAGAATACATAGAAAAGGTAAAGGCGGAAACCAACCCAACTCTGTTTAGTACTGTGTACTGTCCAAATGCTAATACTTAGCACTGATACTTAAGGCCAGATTTATTTTGTGTAACCTTCGTATCAATCCTTTTGAAATAGATATGTGTACCCTGCTTATACATGGTTAAGTAATTTTTAAAGAGGCAAAATGGTCTTGCTTTCTGATGCATAGCTCATAAGAAAGAAGCTGAAATATGAACCCACCTCTATATGACTCCAACATCCTCAAAAAAAGGGGGACTAAAGATTAGAAGGACAGTTTGCTAAAGTTCTTAAGACTGGGCCAACAAGATGGCTCAGTTGGTGAAGCACTTACTGTTCACTATCCCGAGTTCACTCTCTGGGACCCATGTAAAGGTGAAAGGAGAGAACCCACGTCCACAAAGTTGACTCTAACTTACACGTGAGCATTCATCATGCCATGCATGCCCACACACTCCATACACATAATAACATCAAGAAGACATGCAATGAGTCAGCTCTCAGCACCCTTTCTCATAATTTATATATTTTAGTATTCTCTGACTCTTCCTTTCTCTAACTGCTACTTCTATGATAAGCTATTCTTCTGTCTCCTTTTTTAATTACTAAGATAATACCACCTATAGCTAGTTAATAGTAGCTTATATTAAATTCTCTGTGAGGGGGAGGAGCTGGCACGTTTCCCCTCTTTACTGGATCCTCACTCATCAAAAGTTGGTACCAAAGGAAGTCCCTGAAAAAAAAGACCTTCCACAATGAGATTTGGTAGCTGCTTTTACAGAGCTGCTAAAGTTGGACTTGGTACTAAACTTGTAACAGGAAGTGACATAGAATCGTCCCACCATTATTACTTTGAGCTAATGACTTGGGGGCAGGCATTTGGCTGCTGGTTGCGACTCCTTGGCAGTGGTGGTGACTATAACTGTCTTCGGGCACTGCTCTTCAGTGCTCTCAGAGATCACAACCACCCAAGCCACATCATTATCAGAGATCCATAAAAGACAGAACAGACGTTCCCAAAATGCCACTCATTTCCTGTAGCCATAGAGCTGACATTGTCCAAAATTGAACATGGAAGCTTATCACATGGTTTGCATAGGTGAAGTCAGTCAAATAGGTCTCCTCGCGAGCCCAGATTGGTCTTCATAACTCCCTGCTTGTTGCTGGATTCATTTCCTTCTCACGTTCTCTCAGAGTCCATCCAGTGGCCAGACCAGGACTAGACGGCCTAGTCCCATTTTACACTTCGTACCTCTCTAGCAGCTCGACCCCATCTCTCTAATTTGCTCTGTGCTTTTGGTTGGAGAAAATGTTCAGCTTTAGGGCTCCCCTGATGAGCTGTTATTTGTGAAAAGCACAAGCTCGGCCTTCAAGGTGATGCAGGCATCTATGTTCAGAGCAGCAGTGTGTTATCTGGGAATACCCGTAAACCACGATTCCTCCTCACAGAATTATTCATGAGGAATTATCCACGAGGCTAGATGGTAGACCGAAGGAGAGGAGACAGTTAAATGGGCCATTGCTCGTTTGACTTACTTGTGCTGTTTGATATTCTCAACCTCGTGTCCACTTTTCTATTTTAGCACAGCCCTCCATTGAGCACCCAACCTTCAGCCCGGTGGCCATATAGCACCTGTTTCATTACAGTGCTGCTGTTTACTTGCCTTTGCGAAGGTTCACTCACGAGCATATCCCAAGTTTATGAGTAGGGAGATATTTTCTGAAGAAGGCATGCATTTTCACTAAACCCCACAGGTCCCCTCTAGCTCGCTGCTGCTGCATGCCAGAAGCTGCATATACTGATGGCGGTACTTCTAAAAATATTCCCATGACTCGGTCTGCTGGTTTCTAGGGATCAAATGAAGTAACCACCTGTATTACACATGGGAGCTCGCTACAATGCCTCCCATTGTTCTTATCTCCCCAGCCACCAACAACATTTTGAGTTATCATTAAACAGGCTGGGCTATCACACTCAAATAAAGGAGACATTGACTGAGTAATAAACCAAAGCCCATAAAGAGCTGTGCATTTTTCAAGCTAAAGTTAGTTCGAGGTACTGCAATTTTAATTCAGTGTTAGAGGAGAGATCCTAGCATGTTCTAGACAGCTGGATCTAAGAAGCAACCCTGAGGGAGTGGTTTTCTAATTTTTGTAGGATTTGCCTTTTTGCTAAGGCGTCTAATGCTTTCTACTTCATGTTTTTAGAAGTAATGGGCATGACGTCATCCAGCTAAGAGAGTGACGTAACATGTGGAAAGTCACTAGGATTAAATTCTCTTCTGTGTGCTTTACGACAGAGCAAGGAGAGCTGGCACAGTCCCAAAGCAATAATAGGAAAGTTGCTGTTGATCATACTAGGCCTAAGCAAACTTCAACCTGGTGCGGGGAGGAGTATTTTTAAACAGTATTTTTAGTTGCACACTGTGTTAATTTGTCCCATTACAGATGTTACATATTGGATGTCAGAGCCAATTGGGCTCACCACTTGAATTATTCTATTACTCTCCAAGACTGGTCTGCTTTCTCAGAAGAAAAGGGTGAGCTAAACTGTGAGGGTACCAGTATCCTGGCTAGTTTTGAGTCCCTGGTAACGGTATTTATCTTCAAGATTTCCCTGTGGGACTAGAATAAGTCTGGCTTAATTATCCTACTACACAAGGGAGCATCTAGCAGCTCCTACTTAGACCTTCTGCTTCTTGTCATTTGAGCTAAACTTTATTGTTCAGGTTGACGTACAAAGGTGAGAATTCCAACAGTTGTCAAACATGATTATTTCAATGGCACATCCACAAACCAAAGAGGCAGTTGTAGATCACTGTGCTTCAAATGAGGACTAAGAGTCCACATTCACTGCCCACTAGGGTCATAAGCCTTCACCACCAGACCCAACTCTAAAGTTAAGTGCAGCCATAGAAGGGAAGCCTCTCGATAATCAGGTGAACAAATGGAATGTTCTCTACATGTCACGCAGCCTTTTTCCTCTGCTGTACCAGTGTTGCGTGAGGCACCTTGTACAATGGAGCCTGTTGTCAGCGACGATGGTAGAATACCAGGCTCCACACACAGGTTTCCCCCACTCCAGTGTTAAACTGGAGCCTTATTCTAGTGAAGCCCTAGCCTGTCAACAGCACCTTGAAGAATGAGCTCCTGACTTGACATCACCCTCTGGACATGGGCGGAACTGCTACACAACTCATGGTAAAGTTCCTGCCTTCGATTCCCCTTCCATTATAGGATGAGAACTCCAACTTACCTGGACGAGGAATTCTGAACATGGACACGTAGAGCCTACCCCACCACTTCCAGGCTTGAAGAATGTTCTCTCTTCTGTGATGTTGCCCCACGCACATTGGTTCTGATCAGATAATGTAGATAGAGCGGCGGGGGCTACGTCCCACCACCCGGCTAGCTTTACACCCGAAATAATTACACGGAAACTGTATTCTTTTAAACACTGCCTGGCCCATTAGTTTTAGCCTCTTATTGGCTAATTCTCATATCTTGCTTTAACTCACATTTAGTAATCTGTGTAGCACCACGAGGTGGTGTCTTACCCAGAAGGATCTTAGCCTGCGTCCATCTCAGAGAGGAGAGTTATGGCATCTGCCTGAAGCGTCTGCCTGCTCTCTCCCAGAATTCTGTTCTGTCTACTCCGCCTACCTAATTTTACGTCCCATTAAAGGGCCAAGGCAGTTTCTTTATTAACCAATGAAACTAACACATAGACAGATGACCATCCTCCATCAAGATAATTCATCTCATATCAAATAAATTTTTGATAATAAAGGATTGTGATTGGTCCATACCGATGGAACCCATTAGTCTTCACCTGTGAATTCTTATCCCAGACCTGCTAGCCTAACCAAGAAGTACAATGGTCTCCTGAAGACCATTGTGCCATCATTTCGGGATAACACTGAAGACTGATTCTTTACAGGGTCTATAACATGTTTGAACCTGTAACCTGTGTCAGCTGAGACCACGGCTTCTGAAACAATGGAAGTAAGAGTATCTCCATAACTAATAAATGCAGACTCTCTATTGTTCTTTGTCCCACAATTGTGAGCCATGCTGGTTTAGCAGTCTTGGTTCTTAAGGAGAAAATACTTTCACCAGGAGGCAAATGATGGCTTAGGAGCTGGTACTGCCATTGTGTTATTTTGGTCTCTTCCTGTCACTGAACTCAGAGGGATAGAAAGTGGGTCACTCTGCTGACTTTTGTCCTTGATCCTGAATCTTGAGATGAAGTCTGGGACTAGATGAAGAGGACAGGTTATTAAAGGAAGAGTCAGTATAAAAAATTAATGGAAAATGCACAGCAAAAAAAAAGTAGGACCACTGTGGATGCAGACTCTTCAAGAATAAAGGCCAGAATCACCCCCAAATTAATATCCCTGGACAACTGAGAGCCAGATAAAGAAATGAAGTGAGTGTTGGAAGAAAAGAATTATAGATACTATGTATATATCCCCATCACTAACTACAGAATCAAGGGTTGCAGAAACTTCTTGTCCTATGGCATCATTTGGGATGTGATGCACTGAAGTAATCTTTGTTTAGAGGGTCTAGAATATGTTTAGAATATTGCCCTCCTTGCTATGCCCCTTTTGTGACAAATCAGGCTAAACTAACTTCACATGGATGAAATTTTACTTAATAGATCGATCTTGGGAAACATATTCTGTTATCACAGTTTACAGATGAGTAACTGTGTTGCTTACACTCAGATGCTTATGAAAAAGGAGGAGGAAGTAACGATCTAACTCCAAGCTTAATGTTGAAGGGAGGCTTGAGCAGATGGCTCCCCTGGGGAAATCCTTGCTGCACAAATATGAGGTCCTGAGTTTACTCCTCAACACTGTCATAAAAAAATGAGGGTGACATTTCCATAGGAAGGGTCCCTGGGGATTCTTGGCCAGCCAGTCTGCCTGAGCTCCACATTCAGCGAGAGACTTTGTCTCTAAAATAAGATGAAAAGTGATGGAGGTGCATTCTCGACATTGATCTCCGGCCTCCACGTGCATCCACACAGATGTGCATCCACACAGATGTGCATCCACACAGATGTGCATCCACACATACATGTATGTGCATAGACAGGCGTATGTAAAAGCAAAACACCAAAACCAAATGACAATGAAAACCACCTCAGGAACAGACAATGAAGTAAGCAACTGAGTACTGAGTCAGGTCTGTCATCTCAGTCCTCCAGAAGCTAAGTTAGAACTGCTGAGAGTTTCAGGATAGCCTGAGCTACAGTGTGAACCCTGTCTCTGAAACAAGAGGCCCAGTGAGATAGCTCACAGCAGACAAAAGTGCTTGCCACCAGACTTAGCAACCTGTATTTGATCCCCAGAAACCACACAGCAGAAGGAGAAAAAACAACTTCTGAAAATTGTCTTCTGACCTCCACAGAGGTACAGGGGTGTGCTTACACACACAGAGAGAGAGAGGGGGGGAGGAGGAGGAGGAGCAGAAGAAGAAGAAGAAGAAGAAGAAGAAGAAGAAGAAGAAGAAGAAGAAGAAGAAGAAGAAGAAGAAGAAGAAGAAGAAGAAGAAGAAGAAGAAGAAGAAGAAAAGTAAATGACATTGTGTGGAGATTCCAGATACCTAAGGATGACTGTCTTGGAAGATGTAGATTTCAGAGTAAACTGATCTGTGAACCTGTTGTTAAGTTACATTTGTCAGCTTCACCATCCTCCCTCTGATCTCCAAGAATCCTGTCTTGGAGCCCAGCATCCCCCCCCCATTGTTCCTCTGCCCGCGGCTCTGCTAGACTTGACCACTAGGGGGCAAGAGAGGGAAACTGTACGGTCTGTAGAGGAGGGCACTTTCTGCTTACTCAGATGCCAGAGGGTGCCGGGATTATCACCTCGGGATCTCTGCTTCACTCCAGCAGGCACAGATCCTTGCCCTGGCAGCACCTGAGTTCAATTTGCAGTTGTCTCCACCCTCAGAGAACCAACACCTTTGCTCTTCTCAGTCCCTACACGAGCTAGCCAGCCACGCCCCTTCAAAAAGGTGTTTCACTCTTCCGAAATTTAGAGAAATTCGTATGCTTTCATTTTTTTCCTTCTTTTTTTTTAATGAACGTGTTCTGCATGTACTAAATTTATGATGTCTTAGGGGTTTCTTTAAGCCCTTTTAGCCTCCTAACCAACGACTTGAAGATTATTTGTATTAAATTAATTCAATACAAATGTTTGTGTCGCTCACATCTCCTAACTAACCTCTCTTATATTTGCCTCCTTTAATTTTTAAAAATTATTTAGTGAGCTATTTATTCAGACTTTTCACTCATTCTCTTTGGTGGCTCATCATAGTTGGCTGTGGGGAACACACTAGTCTGTGTATTTTAGAGGGAGCACCCAGAGAGTCACATCTGAGCCACATCAAATCTAATTTAGAAACCAGAAAGACTGCCCTGCAACACGGTACTCGGTGGTTAAGAAACCTCCACGTTGTTTATAGAAAGCTCATAAGAGGGAGAGGCTGCTGCTTGGGAGGACCCTTGGTTGTTCCTGACATGCCCCAGACGACAACTTGAACAGAAGAAGCCCGAATCCCATGGGGCTCTTTAAGCACCCATAGGCGAGTTCGTTTGAGGAGTCCACTGACACAACGCGGTTTGGGGAACTTTTAAAAAGAGACCATGTGAATCATCACGTCTGCTGAAGCGTGACAGCTTTGGGTGAAGCTGAGGATTTGAGAGTTAAGCAAAGTTGTGTTTGTAAGCATGACAGAGGGCTAATCCAAAGCAATAAGTGTGACTTCACGTCAGGCCTGTGTGTTTCTAAGCATACGCCTTCCTCACCTCCCGGTATGTTAGTTAACAGCGGCACCATGGGGCAAAGAAGTCTCAGCATCTCCGGAGAAGCTGACATCAGGGAAGATGAGGGAGCTGGAGGAGAGTTAGAAATGACAGTGTTTGGGAGTGACACTTGCAAAGAGTTCAGATAAGAAGGGATCCAGGGCTCTCCACTCAGAATGAGACAAGGGAGACAAAAATAACAGAATTCTGATCTAGCACTTGGAAAACTATGAGATTTGTGTTTTTAAACCTTACCCCAATACTCACCATTTTAGTGAGCATAAAGGAAAGAAAGCTGAAGAACGGCCAGGGATAGAGCAGGAGCTGGGTTTGGGAGGATGACAAGGCGTTATGTGTTAGCATGCGCTAAGCGAAACAAATAATGTGCTATATGGTGTTTCTACCGTATGAAGGACACAAAGGAGGACCATGAAACGAATCAAAAATTACAAGTTAAAAACCCCAAATCTACTCACCGGCTCGTGTAGATGGATCTCAGAGATTTTCTGAAACTGGTTTTAATTATTTGGTAAGGGTTCAGTCTCTCAGAGAACTGCTGTGAGTACCCACTAAATACAGTCATGTGCATGACCCATGATAGGCAATCCAGAGATAATGCTCTCTGCTTACCTTCATTCAAATCTATGTCTTCTGGAGCAGACATCCATTTAGAATATTAAGTAGAACAGAAGTAGCCAGACACACGTGGGTGGGTGGGAAATAGCTGTGCCGACAAGGTAGGAGATTACAAGAGACTTCTCACTCTATTGAGTGATTGGCCCTTTGTCCAATTAATCTACTCCTAAAAACCAAACATGTATCCAGGCACGACGGCACAAGCACATAATCCCAGCACTCAACACCCAAGAGGCTGAAGTAGGAGGATTGCCAGTCCAAGGCCAGCCTGGGATTTACAGTGAATCCTTTAAAAAAAAAAAATCAACCACTCTGGCTACTTGTGGGAACATTCTCCTCATGCAATGCTCCTTCCTTTCTGTTCTCCCATTTCTTCACAGTTGACAAAGAAAACAAATTCTCTCACTGACCAACTAGGATTTTAAGTGGTTCCATTATACCCCATACCCCAGTTACATTTTCTAAGTGTGTTTCAATGACATCCTGTCAATATAAATCATAAGTAATAAAGAAAATCTAAGAACAAAGAGGTAGTAAAGGAAACAAAACAGCAAAGAAGGAAGAATAAGATGCTGACAGAGAATTGCTTCCAGGCCCAGCTGGTTCTTCGTGGTTAACATGTCCACACCCAGGCAACATCACAGGACTCCAGCGGGACAACAGAGAGAGAAAGTAGCCCTTCTGGAGAAGGCAGAGACTCCACTGGCTTCAGAGGTTGTGATGAAGATGGTGAAAGACTTCCAGAAATGAGACTTTATGAAACTAAAACCCTCACCTTTACCACAGGCCACCCACAATAAAAGAGCTCCGGGTTCGGTCTGCTTACTCAACCTCCACCCCTCCTAGAAGCATTTACTGAACACTGACTGCTTCAACCATCTTAATGTGTTATTCAATTTAGTCCTTCAATGCCGTATCAGTGTGACAATAACAGCCATATTCAGCATTTCCTTGGTTGTCAGGGGTTGACCTGGTGAGGCTGACCTTACCCTGTGCGTCTATAGTTAGACCCAATCTTGTGTGATTGTGGTTTGAACAGTCTCTACTCCCTGTTATCTATGGACATTCAGTTCCTTCCCACTGCTAGCATTTGCGGCTGCTCTTCACTGCCGCTGCAATGCCTTACTCCCCCTCTACCTTGAAGAGTAGCCTTTATACCCTCTGTGAACCCCAGCAGACGCAAGGATGCTTCAGAGTACGCCTGGGCCTTACTTGCTGTCTCCCATCTGACATCTCCTAACACAGGGCAAGTCACATTGAAGGTGTTCAACCATCGGTGGAAAAAAAAACCAGATTATATATTTTTACTAAAAATTTAATAGTAACATTATAGATTAATGTATAGTCAGATAACAACAGATTGTGAAAGCAGAGACCTTTGGTCTTATCAACTTTTATAAAGTGTTTTAAAATTGAATTGTATAATACACAGAAAGACCTTAGAATCATACGTTTAAAAAATCATCTGAATTTTTTGCTACTCTTTATCCTTGTATATAGGTACCTATTTAGTAAATTCACATATTGAAGTTCCAATATCAACTAAAACTTAAAAATATAACATTTAAGGGACTGGAGAGATGACTTAGCATTTAAAAGCATATATTGCTCTTGTAGAAGATCTGAGCCCAGGTCCCAGCACCCACTACCTCCTGTAGCTCCAGCTCCAAAGACTCTGTCACCCTCTTCTGATGCCCACAGGCACCCACACTCATGGGTTCACACACACATACACAAAAAATAAGTATGTTTAACATTCAAGTATTTTAAAGCCACCATAGAATAATTATAAATTTAAATATGTCAACAATAGATTTCACTGAGTTACCCGCTAACATTTTTTCCTCACTCTCAGGCATACTCTGTATTATTCAGGGGCTGAAGAGATGTTTCAGTAGGTAAGAGCATTTGCTGCCCAGGCATACGGCCCACACCTTTAATCCCGGCAATTGGAAGGTGGAGAGGTAGAGGCAGGAGAATTTCTATAAGACCAGCCTGGTCTACATATTGAACTCTAGGACAGACTACATAGAGAGACCCTGTCTCAAAAAAAAAAAAAAGCACTGGCTTTTCTTCCAAGCCTTCCAGTGGACCTGCAATCAATTCCCAGCCCCTAACACCCACAGCTCACGACCATATCCAGGAGGATCTGATGTCCTCTCCTGGCTTCTGCAGGCAACATTCATGGACATGCAGGCAGACTATAGACATAAAATTTTTTTTAAAAAAAAATAACCGTTACTCGGTGTCCATTTTCCTATTCACTTTAGCTATAGTAAAAGTATATGTTTCTATATTATTTCACTGTTTATGATTCTCCATTTCACTCTGCAAGTTCTGTAGGCCACAATGATACACGAGAACTAAAGGAAACTTACAGTCCTCCCCCCGCAAAAAAATTGTTTAGAATTCCAGCCAGAGGAAGCTGGTTAAGTAAAAACTTGTGAGAATATTATGTGTGTTGACCAAATGCCTTGAGATCTGCTCTGGCATGTCCAATGAGATCGCGTAAGTCCACAGAGTGAGAGAGATGCCTCTTTTACACACCCACACACAGCAGTGAATACTGGCTGGCCTCAGGAAACATCACTACTCCTCTGAAAAAGCAACTCAACTCAAAGGTAATTCAGTGAGTGCCAATATAGTAGCAAGGGTTACGTCAAATCTGGGGCTGGATAGATGGCCCGGCAGTTAAGAGCCCTTGTGCTCTTGTCAAGGACCTGGATTCAGCTCCCAGCACCTGCATGATGCCTCACAACCATCTACAACTCCAGTTTCCAGGTTGCCTTCTTCCAACCTACACAGGCACCAGGCACGTACATGTTACACATGCATGCATGTAAGCAGAACACTCATACACATAAAATAAATCTAAAAATACATACAGAGAGAGTTACATCAAACTTGACTATAACTACAAAGTAGAAAAAAGCACCATTCAGCTGGGGGAGGAGTGTCCACCATTTAAACCCAGGCTCAAAATCCTTTGCATGTATGCTTCGCCAAGTGTGCATTCCACAACGAGAGGATTAATATTCCTAGTAGCCCTGAAGACAGCCACACTTCCTATCCAGCTCCTCTAGAAAGACGTCCATCAGAAATGTGAAAGATCGTGGGATTCCGTAAGACAGGCCTAAATGTTATTACTCACAGCCATTTTTATTAGAATAAGAAACTTCAAAGATTTCTATTATACGATTGTGACGAGATAAACTACTCCAGACAACTTCGGAAATACTGCATGGCCCATGAGTGGGAAGCTGCTAGTGTTGCTGATTCAGGAGATGCCGGAGTGGGAGCGTTTACCCAAGATCAACCCGGAAATCCACGGAGTTCTTGGGAGGTGGTGGTTGGTTAGGCACAGGCAGGCTCACAACAAAGAGTGACTAACACACATAAAAAGCACCATCAGCCTCCATTTGGAAGGTGGTAAGCAAAAATTTCCACCCGTGTGCTCGAGCCTCCAGTGCCTCACTCCAGCCCTGCTCCTTCCTGCTTATGGGTGTGGTCCTGCCGGCCCCCAGCTGAAGGCAGTATCGACTGCTTTCCCCACCAGTCAGGCAGCTTTTGCTCAGGGCCCCTTCCGAAGAATAGATCTGAGACCTGGATAGGATCCTTGGCTTCTGTTACAAACTGTACACACAGCCTCTCATGCAGCAAAACATGCCACCTCCCATTTCAAACATCACCTAAACTCTACCCTCTCTTATCAGTGGCTCACCTGCCACCAGCATCAGTGCCCATCCTCTCTCACCTGGACTCTAAACTCAGTCCCTTTCCACGCCAGCTCTGGGCAGATCATTTTCCTTCAAACATGAAACCTATCCCTCTCTGCTTTAAATCAACTGAATAGAATAAATAACTAGTAATTTTTTACGGCCGAGGAGGATAATGGTCCTTGCCAAATTAACTGAATATGTCGACATGGCTCTCAGAGGTGAGTCTGAATGTTTCAAACACAAACAAATGTCGTGTCTGAGATAATAAATATGTCAGTTACCCTGATCAGGCTATTACACATTGAATGCATGTATTGAAATGACACACTGGAACACCTAATATGTGCAATTACAAGTCATTTTAAAATAAGTTTGAAATATGTAAACCATCCGGTGAATTTTTCAGTGCCCTTAGAATAAAAATCTATACGCTGTAGAATATCCCAGAAAACCCTACCTCACCAGGAGCTGACTGACTTCTTTAACATTGTCTCCTATCATAATTCTTCTCTGTTTCCCAGCCACCCTGGATAGAACAAGCTGACTGCCCAAATCATAGACTGCCCTCGGCCGCCATCTCCCTGCCACTCCTGTTAACGTGTTTTCTTTCCTTATGGCAACTGGCACTGTCCGAAGTTCTTCTGTGTTCACCGGTTTATTTTGTGACTGCCAGTTTCCCCCACTGTGATGGACATTGTAACAAGGACCCTATCTGAACGCTTATTGATGCATGCTTGCATCCAGACATAACATAAGCCATTTTAATACATTAATAAATGAAAAATATATATAATCTATAATTATATGAAGTTGAGGGTTGAAGATAGAGCTCAAGGGGAGAGCCCTTGTAAGGCTTTCTGTTCAATTCCTCAGTATGGTCATATGTATACACACACACACACACACACACACACACACATATATATTATATTATAATACATTATGCATAATATATTATCTATCCATAGCTCGATGCATGAGCTATTGATGTTAGATAAGTCACTTTCCATTAGCTATACAACTTTGCGCACAATGATATATCCTTTCTCTTTTTATAACCTGGAAAATGGGCATAGTGATACTCCCGATTTTACAAACTATAGAAAGAAAATGCATATTAAATACTTAGTACTATGCCTGGAGCACTGCCTACATACATAAGGGCTATGTTTTAGTGGATGATTAGTGTTGCAGCTATCTTAAAAATATTAATATAAACTATAAAAACCGAGTCACCTATAATATGGTTCCCCAAGACTGAACAGTGTGGTGTGAATTCCCAGGTTAAGATTTTCTAACCATCCCCATTGTTCATTTGAGATACTTTTGGGCAGCTTGACACGAGCTGGGCTCATCTGGGAGTGGAGAACTTTAACCTAGAAGATGTCCCCCATCAGATTGTCCCATAGGCAAGCCTGTGGGGCATTTCCTTGACTGATGACTAACGTGGGAGGGCCCAGCTCACTCTGAGCAGTGCCACTCCTGAACAGGTGGTCCTCAGTTTTATAAGAAAACAACATGAACAAGCTATGAGGAGCAATCTAGTAGCAACACTCCTCCAAGGTCTCTGTTTCATCTCCTATCTCCAGGACCCTACCTTAAGGTCCTGCCTTGACTTTCCTCAATGGACTGTGACGTGGGCTACGTAAACCCAATAAACCCTTGCCTTCCCAAGTTGTTCTTGGCCATGATCTTTACCACAACAATAGACACCTCACTAGGAACTCCGACCAACTATGCCATCCTTTGTGACAGGAGCTATACGTCCCTCCTCACTCCCCTACATCACACAAATATGTCCCCAATCACTTCCCCTACCTTCAAGTCAGCAGGAGGGCATGTGCTATGTCATCCTTTGTGACAGGAGCTATATGTCCCTCCTCACTCCCCTACATCACACAAATATGTCCCCAGTCACTTCCCCTACCTTCAAATCAGCATGACGGCATGTGAAGTAAGAAGAGAACATGGAGTGTGGAGACACACAGTTTACTTCACGTGCTGCAATGATGCTCCAGAGAATACTGACTTATCAGTTATGAAAATAAATAGGAAGGAGTATGTGGTCAAGGAGGGTGGCGGGACGTTTATGCTCTAACACCTTACTGAGAACTTCCAGAGCCTTCTGGCATATTGAAAGCTCTGGGAAACCCCCAAGGGGGGAAGTCAGTATGCACCACATTTGACTAAGGGTCTCGTTTTTTGGGTCCCCCAGAGCAGCTGTTCCTGGGGCTCACTCTGAGAATACTGTATCCTTTCATCCTTAAGTCCAAACACAACCCATCTTTAAGTGATAAAAAGTCTAAGCACATAGCACAGTCAGATGAGGTTATGAGGGCCCTGGTCCTTGTCACCCTTACGGTTCTTCGTGGCCATCTATATTCCCCTCCAAAGTCTTCGATCAACACATGTACAAAGGGATAGAAAACAAATGATTTTCTGGAATTCTGTAGAAAACTGCTTCTTTGCACATTCCCCAACCTACTTCCCATAGACTCCATCCATTCCTTCTGGACTCAACTTCTTGGAGCCACAAGGCATAATTTTTTTCTCTTATGTTTTCAGTCAGAGAGCCTAAACTGTCTCATGGAAACTCAAGGTTGCTGGAAGAAGAGAAGCGCAAAAGTCAGTGAAGTGTTCATCTGTAGAAGAGACACAGAGCACAGGGAAGTGCCGCAGATAGCTGCCATTCCACGCCACTCCTAGTGATGTTAATGATTGGAAGATAATAGCTCTGGGCCTTTGAAGACTAAAGTCATGAAGCTGTCTGTGCAATGACACCCGGCCAGTGTGAGGAGTCCTCATTTGACAGCAAAACAACCCGAATCCCTTTTATGAGGTATGGAATGTGTCTTAGGTAATAAACACTTAAGTAATTAGATGGATTTTATGGAAGCAGCCATAAACTGAAACATGGGGAAAATGCCTTAGCAATGGGGTTGACGCCCAGGGAGGCGGGTATATAAGAGCCAGGGCAGAAGTCGGGAGCATTCACACATCAACTGACTTCTCCTCTCAACCCAACCACAACCCATCTCCCAAAGCCATGGCTTGCTGTGTTGCCCGCTGCTGCAGCGTCCCCACCGGCCCTGCCACCACCATCTGCTCCTCAGACAAGTCCTGCCGCTGTGGAGTCTGCCTGCCCAGCACCTGCCCACATGAGATCAGCCTCCTGCAGCCCACCTGCTGTGATCCCTGCCCCCCACCCTGCTGCCAACCTGAAGTGTACGTGCCAACCTGCTGGCTGCTCAACTCTTGCCACCCAACTCCCGGCCTGAGCGGCATCAACCTGACCACCTACGTCCAGCCTGGCTGCGAGAGTCCCTGTGAGCCCTGCTGTTAAGCCCTACTCCCAAGTTCAGGGGCCTGGCTTCTCAGCATCCTCCCCATCACCTGCTCTTCAGCAACCGCTTCTGCCTGCATCCCAGCTTAATCAACCCCAGGGTCCAGGAACAGAAGCCCGTGGACCATGCTTAAGCCCCTCGTGCTTTGTTCCTATGGGCACAGATGGCCGCCTTCTCTCTTTTAGGCTCTGTCCCTCCTTTTTGAGAGCTACCATTTGGACTACTCGTTAATAAAGTTCATTCTGGCTTAGCATTTGTGGCCTCATAGCTGTTTATTTCTGTGTTTCCTCTTAGGGAAAGTAGAACGCCAAGTTCTACCTGAAAGCAGTTTGTTATGCAACCCAAGGGCCATCCCAACCCAGTGAGAAATCTTCTTTATATATATATTCATTATTTTTATTCATTTGAATAACCACCACAGTTTCCCCTCCTCTTATATCCCTGTCCTCCCCAAACCACCCCCATCCACTCCTTAGGAAGGGTAAGGCCTCCCTTGGGAAGTCAACAAAGCCTGCTACATTCAGCTGAGGCAGTACACCCCTCCCAACTGCATCGAGGTTGAGCAAGGCATCCCACCATATGGAATGGGCTTCGGAAAGCCAGCTCATGCACTAGGGATAGATCCTGGTCCCACTGCTAGGGGGCCCTGAAAACTCCAGCAGGTTCTTTTATAGGATCTTTCCATTTAATGGATATTTCTGGAGCTATCCACTGTGCCGTGTAGAATCTAGACATAAATACAATGTTCTTTTTTTTATGCAACTCTCGTTTCTTCCTTGTGCTGGCATGTGAAAATAATTTCTACCCCCCTACTCATAGTCAACAAAAGTTTCAGGCTCACAATGGAGGTTACTTTGAAATTCCAAACTCTTAAAAACAAGTCAATGCACCCACGGATGAGTCTGTGGAGAGCTGCGCTCCTCACAGGAGGGCATTATGCTAGACTGTGCCATGACTTTGTAATAAAACAGGACAGTGTGGACTTCTCCATAATCAACTTGACCGTGCCTTCCTCTTTCTATTTTGTTTTCGTAAATTAGCCTCATAGACAGGCGTTTTCTGGAGAACAACTGGGGAGAGTTCGCCATCCCTTCCAGGCTCTGATGTCCGAGGGCGGGGGGGGGGGGGGGAGAAGACATCACTAAATTATATCTAAGCTATTAAATCTAAGTAAATAGGAGCTTAAAATTTTGTATTGTGTTTCATTTTTCCCCTTTTGGATTGGGAAAATAGTAAATGTGAAAAAAAACGTTAGCATTTAGAACTGGTTTGCTTGGAAAAGCTTAAAAGTGTGTTAAGTGTGTGCATACATGTGTGTGCATATGACCTATTTTGGATAAAATACTTCAAACTGTATCAATAAGCAGAAACTACATAGCATCAAACATAGAGGAATCAAAGGCCCACGACATATAAATCAACAATACTGTGTTAAAGACACTGGACATGAAGCTGCTTTCATGTTCAGACATCGTCTTTATCAGAATTCTTATGGTTTGAGCTCCCTGAGCTGTAATTTACATATTTACATCAGCTGAGCACTCATTGCTCAGATATTAGTTGCAAAAGGGAATAAGCAAAAGTTCCTGCCCTTGAAGAGTTCTAGGGAAGAGGTATGGATAGTTGATATCTTCCAGAATAATCATTTTTGTGTGACTATTAGCATTTATTGTTTCTTGTCCCCTTAAGTGAGGTTCCCCTGAGTTCACAGTAGCCTCAACTGTGCTTAGAAGTTGACTGGCTCAAGTGGCTTATACTATCACATCACTGAAATATCCATAATGCATTAAGCCAAAGTGAAATATTCTTTATACTACAGAATTGGCAACAAAGTTCTGACAACACAAAATATACGTTCCTCTTGAGAAAAAAAAAACTCTGTGTTGACCACTATGCTATTTCCTTAGTTTTGATGAACAATCTAAATACAGTAAGAGCTCTCCAAAAAGCACCCAGACTGCTGAAATCTAATTGTAGAGTTGGATATTTTCTTACCTTGGGGATTTTGTGCTCTCTCTCTCTCTCTCTCTCTCTCTCTCTCTCTCTCTCTCTCTCTCTCTCTCTCTCTCTCTTTCTTCTTCCCTCTCTCCTCCCTCCTTGTCTCCCTCTCTCCCTGCTATCTGTATCCTGGTATTCTACAACCTAGTTTTCCTTGCTATTATTCCATCTTCTGCTTATGTTTCAGAACTGCAATAATGACTGGATAACCCAAAGAATAAAAACCTCATCCACAGCAATCAGGTGTCCCAGGAGAGCCTCTCCCTTCCACCAGCTGTTCCCAGTTTTCTCTCCAAAAAGACATTCTTTCATTTTGAGAAACATGCATGTTTTCCCAAAAGGCTTTCCTAAATATTTTTAATTACTTCATTTCTTTGCTCATCAGTTTATAAGTATTGGTATATTGTGACATCAACATACACACACACACACACACACACACACACACACACTCATACACACACACTTCCAATGAATGAATTGACTCACCTTTACTGTGGTCACACACTAACTTAAACCATGAAGTGTTAGCATTCTAACAATTACACCAGATGGAAGGAACTTGGAAATGGTGTCTGTCTGTCTGATCATCATTGTCAGCACCGAATGTGGCTTTGAACAGTAGAAGTGACAGGTCAACAGTTTGATTTTCATAAAAAGCAAAAACTCTTCAGGTTGCTTTGCAAGAAAAGGCATACTCGTATTTTCCAGACCAAGTATCGTCCCAAGAGCCCATATTTTAATCTATTTCAATTTGTAATTAAAGTAACCAATTCTTTGTAAAACTAAAGGCTTGTTCATATTCACATTTACTTGCATGTCTAGATGATGTAGTGCTAATATATAGAAAATCATCTAGCAAGTTCTGTCATCTCCAAGCACAATCATGTTGTGTGTTTTCAATATTTATTAATTCGTGCAGATTCATGCAAAAATGCCACTGTGCATCTGAAAGAAAAAGAAGAGTCCTACAGGTTTGGGCTTCCCAAATGTATCATGGGTGCATGGTTTGAGAAGGATGCTTTCTTAGTTCTTGAGAACATCACTCTTGATACTTTACACTTAGTGTAGATGACTTATAGGAAGAAATTCTATGGGATGACAAGAAGAAAGTAAGGATAAACCCAAGCAGGTTGAGAACGACACTGACACCATTTTGAAACTGTAGCAGGAAGCAAGTTTGAAGGAAGCAACACAACCAAATAAAGCTTCAGGAGTGCGTGTCCCGTGGCTGATACAAGAAGATCCTGCGTTATTTGTGTGGGGTTGTGCAAACATCAAGAAGGAAGCAGCTGAAGGCAGAGGCCACGTTCCCTGAAATAGGTAGGTATAAAAGTCCCTCCCAAGGCAACTTTGTGGAAGAACGCCTTCCTCAACAAGAAAACCTGATCCACCGTCACCATGACTGGCTGCAATTCCTATCTCCAAGGATGCCGCAGCGTCCCCATGGGCCCGGCCACCACCCTCTGCTCCTCAGACACATATGGTCCGTGTGGAGTCTGCCTGCCTAGCACCTGTCCACACAGGATCAGTCTCCTTCAGCCCGCCTGCTGTGCCACTTGCCCCCCACCCTGCTATGTGCCTGATTCCTATGTGTCCTCATGTTGGCTGCTCCACAAGGGCTACCCTGCCCCAGACCTGAAAGGTATCTCTGTTTCCACCTGTGTCCAACCTTGTGCTTGTAAACTCTCCTGCTGCTAAATGAAGGCATTTAAAGGGCTTACCCACCTTGCCCTAAGGATCTGCAATGGTGGACACTAAGAGCTCCCTAGCAAAGGGCTTTAGTTAGACACTCTAGAAGATGCTTTGACTCTGGGACTTAATTTTTGCAGACATTGTGTTTTGAACAATGATTTCAGAGAAATGGGAAAAAGTCACAGTCATGGATCTTCTTATTTTAAAAGTAAATAAATGCCACTACCCCCCAAGTCCTGTGCTGTCTCCGTGTCTAATGCTATAATTACCCAGGGACTCTTGACACATGCATCATGAAGCTGCAAGGTAGGTGCACAGCAGAATGATGCTTGCTGATGACATCGACATAAATCTCTTGGCTGAAAGGAAACCACACAAGGATATACAGATACCTGAAGAACGTTGCCTGAGTGGTAAAACGCATCCACACTAAGCGTAGAATTGGTTTAAATTTCAAGCTCAACACCTACCTTTATGTTTTGTTTCCCTGACTATGTAAACAACTCAAATGTGTCCTTAAAGACATGGACAAGCTGTCATTAGACATCAACACACTCACATTCCGAGCATTTCTCAGATGCCTCCGATGTCCCAGGCCTCTTCTTGAGAGCCTGCAGGAGATACACAAGACTAAGGATGCAGTTCCCATCGCAAGGGCCTCTCACTGGCTTGAGAAAGAGAAATGGAAGGAAAACTGTAATACGGGGCAGAATGAAGCAAGGTCAAGTTGATCGCATAGAGAACTGTGAAAACATCAGGAAGGGTTCATTTATAAAGGGGGCTCTGTGGGCCAAAGCCCTGAGAACGAGAATGGGTTGAGACGCAGAGAGCCAGGCAGGGATACTTGCAGCTAAAGCAGCAATCTGAGTGCGATGACAGAGGGAACATTTTTATTCACAAAAAACACAGTATTCGAACAAAGCCAAACCACCCGCTCTTTGTACGCGGAATGCATGACACTTCGTGGTGGCAGCGTCTAAGGCTTTTCCAATCCTTCTTCTTCTTTTATACATGCCGTGTTGATTGAAAACACTCACCAAGGAGTCAGTACTCTGTGCTTAACCAAAAGCCATTTTCCATCCAATAAATTGTGCATTTAGATCCCGCCGGCTGACCGTTTTGTACTGAAGAAACAGATGGCGACCGCAGAACTATCAACTATTGCACATTAGACATTGTTGCGCCTCATCTTCAGTGATAGGAAGACAAATGAAGGCCCTGAGATGAAGAAGATTGTAGAAGGCATCTCAGAGGAATTTACTATCCAGCTGAAGATCCGAGAGGGGGAAACAACCAAACATGCAGATGGAAGACCGTAACAAACACTTTTTAATAACATCCTTCGTTCTACATTGCTTTTCCAGTCGCCATCTTAAACCTGCTGTTAACTGTGAATCACATGGTTTCTCCTTCTGAATCTCATTTTGTCTAACTTTAAAGTCTGCATGTCATTCATGTGAGAATGAATTAGCTTAGTTATCTTTTCATGAAACATCTGATCAAGGACAGCACATGAGCTTTCGTTTGTTTGTTTTTTGTTTTCTGTTTCTGTTTTTTGTTTTTAATCTTTCCAGTGATTTTTGTACTTTGGCTCATCTTTAAGAAAAGAGACACTGTGGAAAAAATAAGATGTAACACTACCTTTGAAATGTCACTAGACAAAACAAAAAGAAAAAAGGAAGGAAGGAAGGAAGATAGAAAATCACTTATTTCAAACAATGAAAAAGAAAGAATCTAGCCCATACCATCCTGTCTCTCCCATTGCTTGCTTTGGAGGGCCTGATTTTATTATCAATAAATAAAAAAGTTTGAAGATTATATTGTCAGATGAAATATTTATATTTGTAAATAAGTAGATAATTTAAAATTAAAAAGAGGGAAGAAAATTTTTAAACCGGAAAAGTGTACATGAGTTGTCACTTGGTCAAATTACTTGTAACTCATAGCAGATTGGGTAGGTCAGATGCTATAAGGATAAAATGTGACAATCTTATGACAAAAATTATGGCTCCATGACTCAAAACTGCAATTGAATTAATAAGGGCAAGACTCTTAATAGAAACGAAAATGCCAAACTGATTAGATAACCTTTGTAAAAAAAAGGGGGGGTTGTCATAAACAAAACCAGGCTAAGAAGGAAGCTTTCTGATTGGACTCTTGTTCACTGGGGAGGGTATAAAAGAGCCCAGACTGAGAAGAGACATTTGAACCTCATCTTTGCACTAGACCAAAGCCAACCAGACTCCATCACCATGGCTTGCTGTGTTGCCCGCTGCTGCAGCGTCCCCACCGGCCCTGCCACCACCATCTGCTCCTCAGACAAGTCCTGCCGCTGTGGAGTCTGCCTGCCCAGCACCTGCCCACACACCATTTGGCAACTGGAGCCCACCTGCTGTGACAACTGCCCCCCACCCTGCCACATCCCTCAGCCCTGTGTGCCCACCTGCTTCCTGCTCAACTCCTGCCACCCAACCCCAGACCTGCTGACTGTCAACCTCACCACCTATGTGCAGCCTGGCTGTGAGGATCCCTGCACCCCAAGTTGCTGCTGACCTGTGGCTCCCTTGCTCAGAGACTGATACTGAAGACTCCAGGAGCCACCTAACCACTGTCAGCTTGTCGTATGGTCACATGCGTGGCCAGATGGTCTAGGCTATGAAAACCCGACCTTTGATCTTAATGGCCAGAAAGCCAAGAAATCTGCTTAGGCAAATTGGATGAATAGTCATTTGATTCATTTGAAGAGGTGAATTCTTCCCTTATGAAAATGTTATTGAAATCTTTAAGATTTCAAATTATGGCATGTTGGGTCATGTTGCTTCTAGGATCTTATTTCCTGTATTGAGTATTTTCAGAGGCAAAATAATCTCCAGATGGGTTTCTAATAAACTGTATTTTCCTGGCCTTATGTGTTCTTTATTGATGCTAGTGTTTGAAAATTCATTTCTTGTAGTTTGAAACAGAGGAATTTTTTTATTGTAGAAAGTACCAGATGAAGGCAGCATTGGAGCTAGCTTCCTAAGTGCTTGTCTGTCTTTAACATCCATCTTCTCTCCTTTCCCTCAAAACTCATAGAATCCTCAAAATGACACCACGTAACGATATGAGCAAAGTTGTTTAAGCTATTAAGTGTTCTCAAAATTATAAACTTAGTTACTAAAGCAACTAGAATTTAACAACTAGTATGTCTGACTCTAAAGCCCAATTATTTCCCACATCATAAAGCCTCCAGTACAAACAGATGAACAAATTTGATCAGCATCTCTGACATGCATGAGAAATGTTAAAAATGTAAGATTCCTCAACAAAACCGTCACACCCAGTTTTGGCAGAAAGGGGGTAACTGGGCTCTAATCAGAATGGGTAGGCGTTCAGCTATGAGATCTGGGTCATTCCTACCTCATTTCACTTACAGAGCTCCCGGTGGGCAACCCTAGAAACCAGGACACTAACGCAGGCCTCATTTGCCACCCGTTGTCAAGGAAGTTCTAGTCCAACAGTCGATAGAATGCCAGCTGCTCTTGGATGACAGATGAAGAACTCGAGCTGAAATGCCCATCAAAGCTAGGTGCAGCTGTGTCTGTAACTCCAATGACCAGGAGGCTGAGACGTGAAGACAGAGCGGTCAAAGCCAGGTTTGAGCAACACAGGAAGATTCCGTCTAAAAAAGAAAACGAAGAAAATAAGAAATTGGCAAATTGAGCCGGGCGGTGGTGGCGCACGCCTTTAATCCCAGCACTCGGGAGGCAGAGGCAGGCGGATCTCCGTGAGTTCGAGGCCAGCCTGGTCTACAAGAGCTAGCTCCAGGACAGGCTCTAAAAAAGCTGCAGAGAAACCCTGTCTCGAAAAACCAAAAAAAAAAAAAAAAAAAAAAAAAAAAAAAAAAAAAAAAAAAAAAAAAAAAAAAGAAAGAAAGAAAAGAAATTGGCAAATTGAGTCCATGAGCTAATTTTATAAACATACATAAATTTATGTCACAGAGACTACTGTTTTCTGAGCCTATGGAGAATGTCTGTACGTGTATTATGCATGCATTACATATATAATCTTATGCTATATAATACATATACACATAAAAGCAAACACCACATGTAGAAATACACAACTCAAAATCTGGAAAAGTCCTGAGACAAAGACAACACAATGTCTGTGTGTTCAAAAAACAAGTAGGGTAAGAAAGCAGAGAAGTAAATACCTAAATAAATCTGTTTTTAAATATCTTCAGAGGCCCATTAGTGTCATTAGAGAAGGATATCCCAGAGCATGCCCACAGGTTTCTTGATGCTTCAGCTTGGAATAAGCAAATTCCCGGAGCTTCAAAAGCCTGCCATTTAATCAAGAATCACATGCACAGGGCTTCCATTTTCCAGACGGTAGTTCATCCCCACCGGATCCTATATTTACCTGGTATTTAGCACGTGAGTCACCGGATCATCTGAGGATGATTATCTCACCTTTCCAGCTCTCCCTATCTTCACTTGTAAGCAAAGCAGAGTAATTTCCAGGTCTCTTAGGCCACTGAAGAAAAAATACATTCATAAAGTACTGCAATATCTTGTCAATAAAAAAATTATTATCATATATTTGTTATTTAATAACATTTGAGTCTACTAATATAACCTTAAATCTCATTTATGACTAGGAAGCATGGTATTCTACATACACAGTAATAAGCTTTTTTATTGCCAATACAGAGTAATAGTGCACACTGAGTAGGTTGACATCTTTTGGCCATGAAAATCTGATGATCCGCATGCCATTTTTTCTTTATAATGTCTCCAGAAAATGTCAAAGTCATATGCTTTGCTCTTAGAACATAATCTTTCCTTCCCTAATACGATTTCTAATATCAGCAATTTATAATACATACATGAGAAACCTGTCCAACAGACTATGAATTCCACGAGGACAGAGATTAAGTTTCTTTTGTTCACTGCCAACATTTATAGCAGCATCTGTCATTATTCCTCAATAAATGACCAGCGATGTCATTAATTATTTTAATGAATGAGACAGGGCTGAGGAGATAGCTCAGTTGGTAAAGTGTTTGCCTTGCAAATGCAAGGACTCGAGTCTGATTGTTAGAATCCACATTAAAAAACAGAAATAAAGTCAGGCAAGGTGGTGCACGCCTTTAATCCCAGCACTTGGGAGGAAGAGGCAGGCAGATCTCTTTGAGTTTGAGGCCAGTCTGGTCTACAGAGAGAGTTCCAGGACAACCATGACTACACAGAGTCTCAACAAAAATAAAAAACAATTAAAAGTTAAAGATAAAAAGAATGTTTTTTTAAAAAGGGGGGCATTATGGCATATGCTTGTAACCCTAATGCTGAAGAAGTGGAGATGGGAGGACCCTGGAGCTCACTAACCAGTCAAATCCCCTACTTGAGCAGCTCCAAGCCAGTGAGAGGCCCTGTCTCATAAAAGGTACAGGCTTGGAGGGATGGTGCAGAAGTTAAGAGCACTTGCTAGTCTTGCAGAGGATCTGGGTTCAGTTCCCAGCACCCACACGACAGTTCACCCACATGACCAGGTGTGCTTCCAGTTCCAGAGGGTCTGATGCGCTCTTCTAGACCCTGTGAGCACCAAACATGCACGAGATGCACATGCATATATACGGCAAAACACTCATACACATAAAAAAATAAAAATAACAAGTCTTTTTTTAAAGGGATGAATAAGTAAATGGTGTCTAAGGAACAACATGTGCACACATAAAGCCAAATACAAGCAAACATGCATGTGCATTCATACACACACACACACACACACACGAGATATTCATTTTTCCATAAGCAATGTGGCATGCAATTTGGCAGCTATTCTTTGAGTGAGAAATCTCAGGGGGGTTCTAGAGCACTAAAGACTGTCAAATCCTCTCTTTCAAAGAAAACCATGGGGAGCAATTTTTAAGTTTTTTAACTTAATATATACACCTAACTATATTCTCTACTTGCAGATGTTAACGCTTATTTTTATTTATTTGTTTACTTACTTATTTTATTGGCATGAACTTTCGAGATCGGTGTCTTCTGTCTCACCTAAGGTTTCTCTCTTGCTAGCCTCCCCCCTCCTCCCTCCTTTTTCTTGTGACTATGTTTCTTCTCTCTTTACTTTCCCTTCAGTCTGATCTGCAACTGACTTCACATGTCACAGTGCTCAACTGTGCACACCATGGGTTTTAAACTCTTTCCACCTCATGAGACTCACAGTGGTCTTTTAAGTGAGAGAATGCGTGCACTCCTGCTCTTCATTTGCAGAGAAGAATGGCAAGACTCCAAAAAAGTGGACTAACTATAAAAGTAACCAGGGAAGTAGGCTGCACTCTTAGGACCAACAAAGAGCTCTTTCTAGCTCTGAGCGTGGTCCTCTTGGTTCTATACACCTGTTCCCCAAGCATACAAGCACACCCACCATCATCAAACATCATACACTGATGGACAGGCAGCCTTAGAGTAGGAGCCGAGAAGGGTGTGAGGACCATGGCTTCCAGGATGCATGAGTCCAATCTTAGTGGAAATGTTCTCAGCTACAGGGATAATGCTGTCCAGGGACACACCCAACACTTGTTCTTAAGTGCTGAAGAGTCCCTAAGTCTAAATGGGGCCCTGGAAGTAGCTTGGGTCTTGCAACACATGGGAGAACAAAAACTAAAATCTATCTGGTCCAGGCTCGTGCGTTCTGTTGTGATCAGTTTTTACTGGAATTCTAGCATTGTAGCTTAAGTTATTCTTTGATTTAGTATTTCATTTTCATTCTATGTAAGGTTAAAGATTAAACTGCTCCACATTTAACAGCCAAGGGAAAAAAGCAACAGTAATGGAAATTCTTGACAGGAGACAAATTCCCAGAACATGTATGATGGGGGATGTGTCAACCTAACTCGATATTTACAAAATGCACAGAGAACCAGGAATTCCCAACCAAACACAACCGAAAAAGTGCTGGATGGGGGTAGTATAATGAAATTAAAGGCTTCGAAAGTATTAGACTTGAACGTTTGTCCCTAAACTCTATCTGGTAATTATTTCTGCTTCAAAAAAATCAGAACACACACAAAGATCCATGTAGAGAGTCTCTTTATCTACTGCCATGGTTATCAAAGAAAAAATTGAGTTAAACCAAATGATAAAGAAAAGGCAATCTTAAAGTAACCCAGAAATACAATTAGATGATAAATACTAGAGAACACTAAAAACATTAGTAAATACACTTAGGAATGCAAGATAATGAAATACACATGCTTATGCAATAAGGTACATTATAGAACCTACACAAGATGATCCCAGAAATGCAAAAATGGATGATTACATAGAGCCAAAAATATTTCTATCATCCATATGTAGTATTAATAGATAATGTTCCACTGTAGGTGAGTTGCCTTTGTGTTTTTCAATAGTTTCAAAATTGTAGTGACTTTTCAATATTTCATATTGCAATAACAAATGTTTTACAGTTGTGTGCTATTTCTCATAAAACTGTTTTTCCACTTTAGTGTAGCTTTGAGCTTCAAATGCCTCGAAGCTCACAGACAGTAGCAAGAATAAAGTTCCCGTTCAGCTCTTCAGAACAGAAACAGTTTGTCGAGCCATCTGATATAGAAACGGGCAAAGAGAAAAACAGTGTGCACAGCAGCATGGAGAGCAGCATTCTGCACATTGCTGTCACACCCATGTGGTCCCCAGCTAGCCTGGTGGTGACATTGCAATAGTGGAAGCCATCTGTGGTACATCGTAAAGCTTGGGTCCGAATGACAAACAGCAAGAGTAATCAGTTCAAATTTGGCAACGAATTCAAATAAAAGGTAATTAGCAAAATAGGGACTCTTAACAGGCATCTAAATGTCAGGCCAATTAAAGGATAATGGGAACACGAACATAAACAAGAACCAGGAAAGAAGCCCATTGGTGGAACCAACGCCCACTGGAGAGGATATATAATAACCCCGGAGCAAGAGGAGACATTTGAACCTCAGAGACTTCATCTTTGCATTAGACCAAAGCCAACCAGACTCCATCACCATGGCTTGCTGTGTTGCCCGCTGCTGCAGCGTCCCCACCGGCCCTGCCACCACCATCTGCTCCTCAGACAAGTCCTGCCGCTGTGGAGTCTGCCTGCCCAGCACCTGCCCACACACCATTTGGCAACTGGAGCCCACCTGCTGTGACAACTGCCCCCCACCCTGCCACATCCCTCAGCCCTGTGTGCCCACCTGCTTCCTGCTCAACTCCTGCCACCCAACCCCAGACCTGCTGACTGTCAACCTCACCACCTATGTGCAGCCTGGCTGTGAGGATCCCTGCACCCCAAGTTGCTGCTGACCTGTGGCTCCCTTGCTTGGTGCCTGCCTTCGAAGGAAGAGTCAACCCAGGAGCCTTAGCACTTACCTGGCAGAACCTGCAAGTAGTTTGCTCTGATTTAGAAGCCGGAGTTGAGGACCCTGTCATTGACAACATCTCTCCTGCCAGCCTCAACAAAAAGAAACCAGAATCTTTGGTAATGCGGCTTTTACCTGCAACCAGGTGCAGTGTGGACGGTTGATGCTTCAAGGCTCCTGAAGACGCTGACTCCTTCATCCTAATGTGCTTCTTTCTTTGGGGGTTTGGGGCTTCTGACTTCAGTCTTGGGTGGTATCCTTCTGCAAATTTAGGAACTTCTCCATGATCTTCCCAATAAATTTTGTGTCTATGGCATAGCACAAATGTGTATAACTGCCTTTTGCTTGTTTCTAGGACTTGGTTAAACGTGTTTCTTATCTCCCAATGTTAGTTAGCATTTCAAGAAAAAGCTAACCGCCTGGGTGATATTGAAAACAGTGGTGGGAAAGTAGGAGCTTATTGATCTTGTTGCTCTTGCTATTCTGGGGTCACTCAGGGGTCTGGTGTCGTAATTAGGGTTTTTTTATTGCCGTGACAAAACACCAGGACCAAAAAGTAACTTGGGAGGAAAGGGCGTATTTGGCTTTCACGCCCATATCGCGGTCCACCATCGAAGGGATCAGAGCAGGAGCCTGGAGGCAGAAACTGAAACAGAAGCCATTGAAGAACATTGTCTGTTGGCTTGTTCCTCTTGGCTTGCTCAGCCTGTTTTCTTATACTGTTCAGAATCAACCTCCCAGGGATGGCCCCACCCCCGTGACTGGGCTCTCCCACATTAATTATTAATCAAAACCCTACCCCACAGACTTGTCTATAGGCCAGTCTTATGGAGACATTTTCTCAGTTAGGATTTCTTCTCCTCAAATGGCTCTAGCTTGTGTTAGTTGACAAAGAACACCAACCAGGACACCTGGTGTGCTGATTTGAATGGAATATGCTTCCCACAGGCTCATGGATATGACCACTAGCCCCCAGTTGGTGGCACTGACTGAGAAAGTCATGGATCCTTTAGGAGATAGAAAGGGTATCACTGTGGACTGGCTTTGAGATTTTATAGCCTGACTCCACCTCCACTTCCTATTCTCTCTCTCTCTCTCTCTCTCTCTCTCTCTCTCTCTCTCTCTCTCTCTCTCTCTCTCTCTCTCTCTCTCTCCTTCCCTCCCTCCCTCCCTCCCTCTTCTCTTTCTCTCACACACATACATACACACACTTTTCTCTCTCCCTCCCTCTCTTCTCTTCTCTCTTACACACACACACACACACACACACACACACACATTCTCCTCTGTCTCTCCCCTCTCCCTCCCTCTCTTCTCTTCTCTTTCACACACACACACACACATTCTCCTTTCTCCCCCCTCTTCTTCCCTCTTTTCTCTTCTCTTCTCACATTCTCTCTCCCCTCTCCCTCCCTCTCTTCTCTTCTCTCTCTCATACACATTCTCCTCTCTCCCCTTCCTTTCTTCCCTCCCCTCTCCCTTCCTCTCCTCTCTCTCTCTCTCCTCTCTCTCTCTCCTCTCTCTCTCCTCTCTCTCTCTCCTCTCTCTCTCTCTCCTCTCTCTCTCTCTCTCTCTCTCTCTCCTCTCTCTCTGTCTCTCTCTCTCCTTCCTGACTGCCGGACTTGTCTTATCATCTGGCTGACATGCCCCTACCATTTGAAAAGTCCAGACATTTCTTTTTTAAGATTTTATTTACTTTTAGCACAGTTTTATTTTTAATTATGTATATTGTGTCTGTACCTGTGTGTGGGTGTATATACATGTGTAGATGCCTGCAGATGCCAGGAGAGTGTGTCAGACCCTCTGGAACTACAGTAACAGATGGTTGGGAGCTGCCTGACATAGGTGCTGGGAACTGAACTCAGGTCCTCTACAAGAGCACAAAGTGTTCTTAACTGCTGCACCATCTCTCCAGTCCCTTATAGTTTCTTATAAAAAGAAATATAGAAATATATACCTACTCACAGCTCAACAATTCTACTCCTAATATTGGTCCAAGAGAAAAGAAAAAAATATATCTACAAAACACACACGAATCTTATAAATGTTTTATTTATAAAGCATCAAACTGGAAACAAGATTCATCCACAGAAGAGACAAAAATAAATCATCAACATCACAAGATGAACGTTTCAAATTGAACAAGGTACTGATGCAGCATCAGAGAACTAAAAGACATAGTGTTGACTGAAGGAAACTAGACACAAATTATGTACACTGTGTGACTTTGTGCACAAAATTCCAGAATGCAGAACAGTAATCCACGGCAGCAGAAGTCACTGCAATGTTTACCTTTGGAGCCAAGTGAAAAAGGGAACAAAATGACTTTCCAGCGTGATGGGGAAATGCTAATGTCTTGACCAGGATGAGGCCTACATAGCTTTCTCAAAACTGCACCTAGCCATATAGAACATTTTCTTAACAAAATATCTCGAAGGAAGAAAGTGAACACGGGTAGCAATTATGCAGTCATTGAGAGCCCAGATGCGTCACTTAGCAGCATTAAATTTTATGAAGTTTTAAAAAACTGGTATTATTTTCTTATTCTCTCATTTTATGGCAAAAACAAGTGAGTCCCACAGGATTCCATTCCTAGAGAAAGAAAACACAGCTGGTAAATAAGGTGTCACACTCAGTGGACATCTAAATTAGTCACATGGAAATATGGCCACCAGGGCAGTAGTCTACATTCCCACCAAGTTTCTTTGTCTTCAATATTAAATTCTGTAAAGAATTATGTATCAAAACAGAAATCCCTATTAAAGTAAATGGATTTATCGTTAGCAAACATTTATTAATGGTCTGTTATATGCTAAAGACCAGAGATAAGACATGGTATGTCTTAAAAGAGAATCTGTCTGTCCAAAACACACCAATAAGCCTAAAAAAAACCACATATGAATTTGTGTGTTTTCGTTGAATTTTTCTTTGAGAATTCCATACAAGGTGTTTTGAGCATATTCATCCCCTCCCCTAACTCCTCCCATATCTATCCCCCTTTCCTGATCACCCAACTTTGTGTTGTCGCCAACCCCACCCCTGCCTTCTTTTTAAACCCACCATGTCCAAATTGTGCTGCCCAGATACCCTTGGATATGTGGCCTCCACTGGAAAGCAGTCAACCTATCAGCGACAACAGCCTTAAGGAAAATTGATCTCCCGCTCTCAGAAGCCACCAATTGCCAATAGCTCCTTGACTATGGGCAGGACCCTGTGCTCACTGCTTCATGCTCAGATTTGGTCCAACCTGAGTTTGCATGAGTCTTCTGCACGCTGCCACAACCACTGAGCTCCTCTGTGCAGCTGCCTTGCTGTGTCCAGTAAACACTGTCTCCTCATAATCATTTACCCCCTCGGGCTCCTAGAGTCTTTTTGCTCATATCTTCCATAATGCTCTCCCAGCCTTGGCATGAGGAGTCTGATATGGGTATCCCAACCCAAGGCAGCTGGCTGCCATTTCCATTGGGTTTTAACATGAAAGTTGAGCCACGAAAGGAAGGGCAGGAGAAACAGTACCACGAGCTTTTAGAGTGACTGGAGCTTGGGTCTGTGAGATGAGTGTAAGGCAATGAGGTAGCTATGAACCAGGGAAGGAAGACCCTGTTTGCCAAGGTAGACAGTTTGGGGTGTACTGATGAAGAATAAAAAATGGGTTTTCAAAAACTTGTTCAGGCAGCAGGAGTTGGTGGATGTCCTAAAACAAGAGCACATCATAAATGAAACAACCGTGGTTGCCATCATGACCTTCCATGATGTCTGTTTCCCTGTTCCCAATGACGTCTTCTGAGGACTGTAAGCTACAGATGTGTGTCCTGGCCCCTTTCCGTGTTCTCAGAGTACAGCTACTCCTTCTTTGGCAAAACTGCCTAGCTGTGTCCCTCTGATGCAATAACCAGCTGCCAAAACTCTGCAATCAGACAAAGAAAATATATTCCTTATTTTATCTAGAGTTAATTTGAAATAATAATATATGACATTATAACACTTTTTGGAAGTGTTTTTTGAGACGGGGTCTTGATATGTAGCCCAGACCATCCTCAAAGTCCTGATCCTTCTGCCTGAGTCTCCCAAGTGGTGGGATTCCAGCCATGCATGCACCGCACCCTGCTTCACAATATGGCATTTAAATTACCAGGGCCTATGATAGACAGCCAGTAGTCAATAGAGTTTCTCTTCAAAGATATTTTCCAAGTTATTTATCAGTTTACTCCTGGAGTCTGATTTTATTTTAGGTTTTTACCTTTCCGAGGGGTTTTTGAACCTTCTGCCTCACACCCTTTACAGAACAGTATCTGTATACCATGAACCCCTCTAAGAATAAATAACACAGCCAGGTGGTAGTGCCGCACACCTTTAATCCCAGCACTCAGGAGGCAGAGGCAGGTGGATCTCTGTGAGTTTGAGGTCTACAGAGTGAGTTCAGGGACAGGTTCCAAAGCTACAGAGAGAAACCCTGTCTCAATAAAACAAAAAACAAAGAGAAGAAGACTATATAACACAAGGATTCAAATAACTTGTGAATAGAGAATCCTGGGATATTATCTTACACAATTGTACATTCTCTGGTTTTTATTATTTTATTTCCATTGGCAGCTACCAAGGAAGCCATGCTCAAAAGCGAGAAAATAACTCTGTTTGGATTATGTAAGTTCTCACTTGATCAGAGCAACCGATTTTCTTTCCCTTATGAAGAATCTTAAAGGGACTGGGGAGATGGCTGGATCAGGAAAGAGTTTGCTGCACAAGTCTGAGGCTTTGAGTTCAAATCCCCAGCACAAAAGCTGGCACAATAGTACCTCTGTAATCCCAGTGTTCAGGGGACGGAGAGAGACAAGAAGGTCGCTAGAGCTCGCTGGCCATCCAGCCTCCCCCCAGATGGGTGAGCTCCAGGTCCAGTGAGAGACCTTGTCTCAGAAGTTGAGTGACACATGCCTTTACCCGTATCATTCGGGAGACAGATTCAGGTAGATCAATGAGTCTGAGGCCTGCCTGGTTTATATAACACAGTGAGTTCCAGGTCAGCTAGAGCTACATAGTGAGACCCTGTCTCAAAAAGAATAATAGTAAGGTAAAGAAAGAGCAATTTAAGACACCCAAAATTAACCTGTGGCTTCCACATAGACACAAGCACACATGCATGCACACACATGCACAGACATGCACAGACACACACATACAGGGAGTGGGGTCTTATTGACTCTGGAAGCAATTTTCTCTGTGTACTTTTGGAAGTGAAATAAAAACCACAATTAAGGCAAAAACAACACGAAAGTGTATCTAAAATAGATTCCTAAAACACATGCAAAGAATTTTTGCCTCAAATCTGCATCCACCTGGTTCCATACCAGGATTTTACTCACTGGAACTGCTGTTTGAAAGAGACATTACATAATCATATGTTCCCTAATTCCAACAGTCTTAACATTCACAAAATTGAGACTTTCATAAATAAACAGATTCCGTGTAACGGGAAGTTAGATTTTTGTGGCTTCCTCAGCTCTCTGCCGAAGTACAATCAGTGAGGTTTCCCAAATCTTCATCATAATTTCTGTCTCCACTGTCCTTAGAAACACAGGTAAGGACTGTGGCTGTAGTTTGTGGTATATGATATACGTAGCCTGAACAATGTCTCATGTTTGAGCCCCAACACCAACATAAGTGTAACAGCTTTTTAAAAATAGCATAAGGAATCTAAAATGGAAATATGGGAAGGCAAAGCTTGCGTGTATGACCATCCTCCCTGAGCATATCCAATCTCGAGAACTAAGCAGGTCGGGCATGATTAGTGCCTGGCTAGAGAATGAACATTTGAGATAACCAAAGATCACAATTCAGATCTTGACAGCCAGCTTCTGCTTTGATCACAGGGCACCCTTAAACTCATTGCCCTAGAAAATGAACACACATGCTTCACACTCAGTATATACCTTTTTCTTTACCACGTAAGGACATGCTTCAAGCATACAAACACACACACACACACACACACACACACACACACAAGCACGTCAAGGTTGCTAGCCACCATGACCATTTTCATGAACAGACTGGATGCAGTATGGTGGCTGGTAGCACAAACAAATGCATGCAATTTAATGAGCTGTGGTGTCTATTTTTAAAGTAGACAAGAGCAGTTTTCAAAATCAAAAACCTATGGAAATATTATTTTCTGTAACTCTCATGAGCTCTCCCTAAAATCACTGATGGCTCGATTTTTCCCTTTGGTTCCTAATTCTTTCAAAAGGATAATGTTTCCGATGGCCATTTGCTAAAATAAGGATTGTATCCAAGCAGTATGTGGAAATGGCGTTAGTCCTGACTTAGTAACCTGAAGTTATCCTCCTTTTACAAGGCATAAAACTTCCTCGGTAAATAAGCAGCACTAATGAGATGTTTGTAGGAAAACCGGCACCCGTGGTGCTAGAGAAAACATCGGTGTGTCCTGTAAACACCCATTTGAAGGGGGATATAAAGGTCTCAGGAGGGAAGGAAACGTTTGGAGTCATCGGCAATACTGCATCCAGTCTGTTCGTTCCTTCTCAGAAGATGGCTTCCGACGGTGCCCCTGCGTGCTGCTCTTCGGAGCCCTGTGCAGCTGCCTCGCCCTGCCCCACCGACACGACTTGCCTTCCCAGCACGTGCGCCACATCCAGATGTCAGACCCCGAGCTTCCTCTGCAGGGCTCACCTCTCGGCCGGTCGCCTGTCACCCTGCTACTTCGCCAGCAGCTGTAGCAGTCCCTGCCTGGTGGGGAGCTGTGCCTGGTGTGAGGAAGGGGCGTTCAACAGCAACGAGAAGGAGACGATGCAGTTCCTGAATGACCGCCTGGCCAGCTACCTGGAAAGGGTGAGGAGCCTGGAGGAGAACAACGCCGAGCTGGAATGCAGGATCCGAGAGCAGTGCGAGCCTGATGCCCCACTGGTGTGCCCAGATTACCAGCGTTACTTCGACACCATTGAAGAACTCCAGCAAAAGGTTGTGTGTCCCTAATGCTCTCTGTTTGCCATTCCCGATTTCTCTCATAGTTTTACTGGAGCAGGTTGCTTGATGGATGGAAAACACAGGGATTCCAGGAGCTAATATGCCGCCAGAAAAAGGGGGCCATAGATGACAAGGAATGTCTCCATATCAGCACTAACTATTGAGTGACTATAGAAATGCCATCTCTCTGCAGAGTTCATGATCCACAGACAGGGAGAAACTGGACTATGATATCTAAAATCTCTTCTGTGTATATCAAAAAGATATTGAATACCACCTCTATTAGTTCACCTGGTAATCATTTTCTTTTCATGTACATACATGTGGGGTTGGTGGGGGAAGTATGTGCATGTGTGGAGGGAATGTATGTATGTGTGAGGAGGCCTGAGGTCAAGGACAAGTGGCTTTTGCTCCCCGTCTTGTTTTTTTGAGACAGTCTCTCAAGGGAGTTGGAGTTCACTGACCTGACTGGATAGCCAGAGTCCCAAGGTTGCTACTCTCTCCACCCCACCCCACCCCTGCCCCCAGGACAAGGGGCAACAGGCACACGCTGCTAGACTTAGGTTTTTTTCACATGAGTTCTGCGGGAGTGCACCCACATCCTCCACTTGCATTGTAAAGGCTCTACTGGCAGAGCCATCTCTCCTTGTCCAATGGATGAATTTCTAAGGCCACAGACAGAGATGCAGCTCTAGTAAATACTCGCAGCATTGGAAACCAACAAAGCTGGGGGGGGGGGCAATGATGATTGTAAAGCGTTTGTCTTGAGTCACTTACAAAGGAAACCTTGAGCCACAGAGAGGGCTGGGCAGTGAACAGCAGCATTGGAGTTCAGTTCCCAGTACCCATATACAGCAGCTCACAACCACCCATGATTTCATCTCCCGAGGACCTAACACCCTCTTCTGACTGCCTAAGGCAATGCACAAGTCTGCACACACAATCACACACAGACCCACAGTCACACACATACACACAATCATGCACACACATAATTGGAAAAAAGGATAAATTTTTATTTATTTTTTTATTTTTTTTTTAGAAAGAGAACCTCCTTTATTTCTGTATTTTGTTTCTGAATTGGCACTGCATGGTTTGGTTTGGTTTTTTTTCTTCCTGGGATAGTTAACAGGAAACACAGGTTGAAAGCAATGGTATGCTAACTGGCAAAGACCTCCATAAGCTAATTAATGGCGAGGCTGTTAAAATGGACATGTGGGTTTCTCCCAAAGAGCTGTTGATTCCATGCTGACTTACCTCTTAGATACTGTGCACGAAGGCAGAGAATTCTAGACTTGCCGTTCAGGTGGACAACTGCAAATTGGCTGCTGATGACTTCAGGTCAAAGTAAGTCAACTTATATTTATCTTTTCAACCACACTGTATTTTAGATGTACGTTTTGCATGTTAAGTTTTTAATCTAATTTGAAAATAATAATGGCTCCAGTGCGAGAGAAAATAATCCCTGCACGAGATATATTTTTAAACTGAGAAACTTGACCTCACCATCATTTGGGATGCACGGGAAATTGTGGCATACGGCTCCCCGGAGGTCACAGGTCACTCACCCTGTACCCCAGCACTCTGGTCAGTGTTTAGCCAAGTCAGCCCCTCCCCTCTCTTTCTCTTGCTGGGAAAGGTATGAGAGCGAACTGTCTCTTCGTCAGCTGGTGGAGAATGACATCAGTGGCCTTCGTGGGATCCTGGGTGAGCTGAACCTCTGCAAATCAGACCTGGAGGCCCATGTGGAGTCGCTGAAGAGTGATCTCCTTTGTCTTAAGAAAGACCATGAAGAGGTAAGCCAAGTGGCTGCTGGGACAAGGACAACAGGAAACGTTCTACTGAGAGATTTCAAGGGTAAATTGAACTGTGGCAGACACTGACTAAGCTGGAAGGAAACCAGAGGCACGCCTATTGTGCAGCCTGATCCCCCAGTGTATCTCAAGGTAGATGTGACAGACAGTGTGTATCCTTAGGTAGCATCACCCTCAGCAGGGGCAGAGGATGGGGCCAGTCTCTCGCCAGCCCTTGCTTGGTGGAGAACTAACTCCCTAATGTCTATCTCCTTAGTTCAACTGTACAACAAGAAAATTGAGCTGATGAACAGGCTGTGTGCCCCCTGCCAAAGAAGAGATAAATTGTCATGCGATATAAGGAGTAGCATTTTTAAATATTGTACATTTGTAATCTTGTTTCTATTATAAACTAAGAATGAAAAGCAGCGTTATGTAGCAAAGTAAAACAAAAATTTATACTTTGAATATTTCGGTGGTAATAATAACTAGAAATTACAGATGCATACCTTAGCATGCATCAGGAATTTTATAAATTTATTGTTTAACTCTTCCCTGTCTCACAATAACTCTGTGGGAAAGGGAATAATATTATAGTCATTTTTCAGACGAAGAAACTGAGACACTTGAAACTAGCAGGGAGGGGGGGATAGAGAAATGGCCCAGCAGTTAAGACTGCTTCTTGCTTTTCCAGAGGACCCAAGATTAGTACCCAGCACTCATAACTGTCCCCAACTCCGGCTCCATGTGGCAACAGACATAGACATGTAAAGTTTAAAACTCTCCCTTAAACAGAATAAAAAGAGATTCAACCAAGAGAATCTGAACCAAAACCCCGGACTCTTACCCCCTGTGCCAAAAAATCAAAATAGGATTGCTATTTTTTTATTAAATACACACACACACACACACACACACACACACCCCACTCTGACAATCTTTACCCCATTTCCACTCTCAGGAGGTCAACGTGCTTCGTGAGCAGCTTGGAGATCGGCTCAGCGTGGAGCTGGACACTGCCCCCACCGTGGACCTCAACAAGGTCTTGGATGAGATGCGATGTCAGTATGAGACCGTGCTGGCCAACAACCGCAAGGATGCGGAGGAGTGGTTCGCGGCTCAGGTCAGTGCTCACCGGAAAGGGCGGGCTTCCGGAAAGGAACGGCCGGCTTCCGGTAAGGAGCTCTGCCCGAGCACCCTAACCCTGCTGTGTTTCAGACCGAAGAGCTGAACCAGCAGCAGATGTCCAGCGCCGAGCAGCTACAGGGATGCCAGACTGAGGTGCTGGAGCTGAAGCGCACGGCCAACACTCTGGAAATTGAGCTCCAGGCGCAGCAAAACCTGGTGTGTGGGACAAAAATGTCATCCCGTGTCAGCAGCATGCCCAGAAAAGTACAGGGAGATGCTCCCAGTTCACACAGCAGCTCTGAGTGTCCAGCTAGCCAGGGTGGCAGTTCCCTGCCTTTCTCCACATACACTGATAGTGCATATTGGAAGCAGAGCGACAGATCAACAGCTTTCTTGGTCTCCCCAGGGTGTCTTGCTGGTGCCCCAGGTCTAAGTATGTCCCCAATACCACCCACTAGAAATAAAAAGAGTCTCAGAACACAGTGAATACGGAGAGCTGAGCGAAAGGCACTTAACAGATTTTTGATTCCCTTTTATCAGTGGGCAATTTTCCAGTTTCATCGTCGTGTCTAAAACACACACACACACAAAATCATTTTCCCAGTGTTCATACTACAGCTGAGATCTACACATTACCACACCTCTCCCCACCCAAGCAACAAAAACGCACCATGCAGTGAAAGTCACATACACCGGGTCCCATCAGGCGTTCACTGGGTTGGGTCCAAGGAGTATACGTAGATGAGCCACACCTGAGCATTCATCTAGGAGAGGCACGGGTTAATCTATGGCAGACACCTTCACTAGCCTCATTGAACAGGTGGGGAAAAGCTAGGGTCAAGAGAAGTGAGTTCCAGAATGTTCTGCAGTTCTCAGTGGAAACGGAATCCAGGTGGTTGAACCCCCAATCTGCTGTCATTGCAATGACACTGTGCTGCTCGTCCCTGCCAGGTGCTCAGACCCAGAGTGGCTTCCCAGATGCTGTCAACCCTCCTACACAAATAAGCTACACAAATAAGCCCTAGGGGAGAGCAGCCATAAAGACAGAGGTGACACATTTAAAGGCCTTGAATAGTTTCAGGCACAGTAAGTGTCAACTCATTTCACCCTCCCAGATAGGTGCTTTGCATTCTCCATGGCTGTAGAATAAAACCGAGTCTCAGAGAAGCTAAGTAACTTCTCAGAGCTGGAAAGGGGTACAGCAAAGGTCTGACATAGGGTCCTTCTGAGAAGGTCTTCCTCTCCGCAGACAGAATCTCTGGAATGTACTGTGGCAGAGACCGAAGCCCAGTACAGCACACAGCTGGCCCAGATGCAGTGTCTGATTGACAGCGTGGAGCACCAGCTGGCTGAGATCCGCTGTGACCTGGAGCGGCAGAACCAGGAGTACCAGGTGCTGCTGGATGTCCGGGCCCGGTTGGAGTGTGAGATCAACACGTACAGGGGCCTGCTGGAGAGCGAGGATTGCAGGCAAGTTCCATAGTTCTGCAGTCCCCAGAGTCCTAAAGGAGAATCCTCTTTCCTCGAGTCTGACCACAGTCAACCCCCACTAATAGGATTAGGGAGGTTTTCTTTAAAAAAAAAAAAAAAGAAAGAAAGAAAGAAAGAAAGAAAAGAAAAGAAAAAGAAAAAAGTGAAGAAAATGCCTGGCTAGGTGGCTCGGTGCGTGTTTTAGTTACTTCTCTGTTTCTGTGACCAAATACAGCTTAAGGACGAGAGTTGATTTTGGCTAACAGTTACCAGTGGGCAAGAGTCTGTCATGGCAGGGCAGGATGGCAGCAAGCATCAGGCCAGACAGCAGGAGAAGGAAGTTTAGAGATCATATATTCAACTGTTTATTCAACTGCAAATGCAAAGCAGGGGGCAAGAACCGGAAGTGGTGCAAGGCTATAAACTCTCAAAGCCCACCCCCAGTGACGTACTTCCTCCAGTAAGCTGCAACCATCTCCCCACCACCACCAGCAAGCCACGCCAATCAGTAACCACCTTTTTAAATATCCGAACCTATAGGGGGCATTTCTCATTCAAACTACCACAGTGGGTAAAGGTACTTACTGCCGAGCCTTGATAACTGGTGGTCGGTGGTCGATCCCTGAAACCTACGTGATGGAAGAGGAGAACTAACTGACTGACTCTATGGCTGTTATACATGCATACACACACGTTCTCTCTCTCTCTCTCTCTCTCTCTCTCTCTCTCTCTCTCTCTCTCTCTCTCTCTCTCTCTCTCTCTCTCTCTCTCTGTAAGTCTAAAAAGAAAAAGGCTGAGGCTGAGTCTATTATAGTGGAAAAGTCCGAAAATATCCTCAAGTTCTGAAACAGAATAATTTTCATAGATGACATTCCCACAAGAGGAAATCATGTGATGTAACATTTGACAAACTACAGACAAAGGGTTGCACGGCAATCCCTACTGCAGTGAACGTGTAGCAGGACTGGAGGTGGAAGTAATGACTGTCCTGGGTCCAAAGAGAGCACAGGCCAGAGACAAATCCCAGGCCTCTCTCGAGCACCATTTGTAAGGCAAGTTGCGTTCCTGAGACAGCATGCTGCCAAGATCCTCTTGCTAAACTTAGTATGAATTGGTCTTCCCCAGGCTCCCCTGCAATCCATGTTCTACAGCGCCTACAACAAGCAGCACGTGTGAGTGTGAGCCGTGTTCAGCCTATGTGATTTGCACAGTTGAAAACTGCTGTGTGTGAATATTCCCTCTCCAGCAAGGTGGGTGGAGATTTGGTGCCGGTGCTCAAGAAAGAAGTCCAACCTCAACCAGGCCGCGCTCAATTGGGATACACGGATCCTCCTGGGAGTCAAAACCTCAGCCTGGCGCACCCAGTGCAGAAACAGGGATCCGCCCAGCTTACAGTGCCTGAAAATCAGCCCTGAGCCTCTGGGTCTGTTGATGATGTTTTCTACCTTAAGCAGGAGTGTGGTATTCTGAAAGCCCATAAAGCATTCTTGTTACTCTCCAAATAAAACTTGTTTCATTTCTTTAGGATGGTTAAGTATAGTTTAGTGACTAATTGCCATTGGTCATAATGGCCTTTTAACAGAAGAGAATTTGTCTAAACCCATGACTCTAGTTTAAATTTGCATAAATTTTCATAAATTCAAACTGAAAATATCTTCGGTCCTCAGTTAGATTAGATAATCCATGAGAAATGTTGCATATCTAAAAAAGATATTTGTACGTATCTTTCTTGCAAATAAAATAACATTTATTTTACTTTTAATTCTAAATGTGCAAGGTTCTCCTATTTTAACTTTTGAATATTAAAGAAAAAATATTCACAATTCCATCCCATGAATGGTCACTATTTAGTCAGGACTTCCAGTTTTCTTCTTATAATAGGCTTTTCCACATAGGGGCAATTATACTTAACAGTTCACACAGTTATGTAATTTTCTCCTTATGTTATCTAAGCATTTTCATCCTAACTTAAAATAAAACATTTTTTGTGTTCATCATTTTAGTGGTTGGGTTGCTTAATATATAAAATGTTATACCTAGGTATAAAACAATTATTGTAATACATTTTAAAAGCAAAGTAGAGCCAGGTGTGAGCTACTGCAATTCACATTTGCAATCTTAGCAATCAGAGGGGGAAAAGCAGCATCAGCAAGATTGTTTCCATTCAAGACCAGGTTTGTGTAGTATGAACCTAAATCTGGTGTCCATAGTGAGCTTCAAGGCTGTAGAGCAAAGAATACGTAATGGGCTTCGAGACTATAGAAAAAGGCTGTGCAGAACGAAAGAAAGAAGGAAGGAAGGAAGGAAGGAAGGAAGGAAGGAAGGAAGGAAGGAAGGAAGGAAGGAAGGAAGGAAGGAAGGGAGGGAGAGAAGGAAATTCCAGAAAGATTAAATACATGTTCATTTCTTTATTCTTCCTCCTAAGAGAAATCCCCAGGATTCTTTTAATGTAATGTTTTATTAAGTCTTGGAGAATTTCATATATGAGTTTGATCATATACATCCCCACCCCTTACTCCACACAGACCTTTCCCACCTTAGTGTCCTCTATTTTTTTAACCCACTTAGTCCAGTTGCTGCTGTCTGTATATTCACGAGTGTGAGGCCATCTACTGGAGCATAGTCTGCCTACCAAGGACCACACCCTTAAAGAAAACTGACTCTCCCTCCTGAAGAAGCCATCATTGGCTAGGGCATCACCCTCGTTGGCTAGGGGTGAGGAATTGTGGGTCTCTCCACACTCCATGGGGAAATGTTGACCGGCATCTACAGCTGAAGCAGGCTCACAAGTGCAGCAATCCTTCCATGCTCAGATGATGTTGTTGGCTTCTGGACCTCCGGCTCTTACAATCTTTCTACCGTCTCTTTCATGGTAGCCCCCGAGTCTTGGAGGCAAGTTCATGTTGTAGATGTCTCATTTGTGACCAAACATTCCCCTGACACATATTCTTTGCACTTTGACTAACTGTGAGCTTCTGTGTTAACCACTATGCACTACACAAAGAAACGTCTCTGATGAGGTCGATAGCTGCACTCATCTATGGGCACAGAGATGTGAATTTAGAGGGCAGGCTGATAACATATTCATTTAGCAAAATAACGCCAATAGATATGCAAGCTAACCAGCAGGGGTAAAGCTTCTGGTCACTACCAATACGATTTCTCTATGACCTGTATCATTAAGTCCTGTGAAACCCTGCAATTCTACAAGAAATGACTATAATATGCTGAAAAGTGGAAGAAGGGAAACCATCTGAAGATTAGAGGCTCAAAAATGACTTTGAGGTGGGACCCCCAGATTTCCTTCTTGCCTCTTATATCCCAAAGCAGGAGCTGGGAGGGAGGGGTCAACATCCCAGTAACATAAAGAAGTATAAACCAGAAAATGATGTCTCAATGGAGACCTTGAGCTCTCTGGATAAAGAACCAGAAAAGGGACCACCTAGAAAGATAGAAAACCTTTAGAGACTAGCCACTCAGCCCAAACAAATGCCACAGGGACAGAAGATCATTTTGTCTGTCACCATGTCCACCAGGAAAGGCCAAGTGAAAAATCCAGACTTCCATCTTTCCCAGGCCATAAAAGAAAAGAAATTATCAACATGTATGTATTTCTTATGTTTATGTGTTTATGTATTCACTCAGAAGATAACCGCTTTAGAGGCTGGGAATGGAGCACGGTGGAGAGAAAACTTGTCTTGCATGCTCAAGGCTCTGGATTTAATGACAGCACTAGACTTGGTGGTGCATGCCTAGAATCCTGACACTCTGGGAGTGGACAAAGGAAGGCTCCAGAGATCACACCTACTGTGATTACAGAGCAAGTATGAAAGCAGCCTGTATATCCAGTTGTAGCAACATATATGTGTGTCTGTGTGTATATATGTATGGATACATATATGTATGTATTAATTTACATTAAGTGTACAAATTAGTGGGTCTCATTGTAACATTTTTCACACATACAGACAATGTATTTTGATCACACTCAACACCCTTACTAACCCTTACACCCTCCCCCAGGTCCCTTTCCTCTTCCCAGATTGCTCTCTGTTGACTTTCATGTCTATTTCTAGATTCCACACACTTAGGAAAGAAACACGATCCCCCACCTCAACCCCAAGTCTGACTTATTTTGCTACCACGTGCTCTCTAACTCCACCCATTTTCCTGCAAATGACAGCATTTAGGAGATTGCACAGAACTAAGATGGCCCAATGCTTGGATGATAATTTCCTAATTTTGCATCTGTAGTCTAATTAAATAAGATGTAAGTACTGGGGAAGCGGAGCTCCCAGTACTTGGAATGTCTTCCTCCTAACATCCTGTGCATTTGAAATTAATTATCTCAAAATCTAAAAATTTTTTTTAAAAACTCAGACAGCTAAAGAATAATTCCTCATTTTTTCTAGTTCTCTTTTGAACACTCATAAAAAATATACTAATAGCAGTTAACATAGGTTTAAAGTAAAATCAAATTTCAGACCTAAAGCTTTATATCAAACGTATTTAGACAACACAGCTCTTCTAACAATAAAAAGTTGTGAAAATACTTAAAATGCTTTTCAGACAAATTAACATCCCAACTCTAGTATTGCTCCAATGATAAAACTGATAAGAAACACAAAGTGCAATGCTAGAAAATTGCAAACTACAGCCATTTGGAATGTTTCAGCAGATAAGCATCTTCATAGGTTATTTGACTATCGCCCGCCTGTTTTCTGTCTTTATCATCCTTTTGTTTCAGATGTAAGGTTATAATAGATAGAGTATTATTTATATGTGGTTAATTTCAATATATCTTATATAATGTATTTTTATTTATCATATATGTATATTTCTCTTTGTTTGTTTAACATTTTTCTCAGTACCTGTAAACACTTCTTGGAGAACTGTTATGAGTTTCCCATCAAAAAGCTAGTCACGGCTCCCACCATGCAGGACAATTGTATGGTCAGAAAATCTGTTTGTCTTTGGAAAATTAGAGGCTCTCTGTAGCCTGGGCGCATGTAAAATCAAAGCAGGAAAGTCTTTATCATGGGTGGTCACTTGGGGGACCCAACCCAGTTACCTTTAGGAACTCAGAGCCCTTTACGTAGTATTAAACTGGCATTATTCTAATGGTTAACCCCAAATCTAAACTGTTTTTTAATGCCCCACCCACCTCACCATTTACAAATGGTATTAAGGTTGGAGAGTCGAGCTATTTTGGCGATAGCCCATTTGCGCAGGCCGAATGGCCATTCCTTTCTATCTCCCCACAGTGATTTAAAATCTCTAAAGTAAGCCAGGCAGTGGTGGCTCATGCCTTTAATCCCAGCACTCAGGAGGCAGAGGCAGGCGGATCTCTGTGAGTTCGAGACCAGCCTGGTCTACAAGAGCTAGTTCCAGGACAGGCCAAAAAAAAAAAAAAACACATAAAATCTCTAAAATAGCAAGACCTCTTTTATCTTACCTCACAGCCGTATAATTCCATTTGTATAGCAACTCAAATACGCTTTTTAATACTGGAAAATTATAAGCCAATATTTATGACTGACACGAATCTAGATCATTATGCACGCTCCAGCTCACCCGACACCCTACAACAGATTAATTGATGCCAGTGATGCTGATGCTGATGACGATGTTGCTGCTGCTACTGATGATGATGATAATGATGGTGATAAACCAAGAGCAAATTATACACAAAGGACAGGGATGTCAGTCCTGGGAACCTTCACATCTCACAACAGTGCTGAGGGGCCTTTCTCCACACGCATTTCAGCACTGAGCACGTGCACATTATGCAGTAGGTGTTCCGGATTGTCAATTAACTAATTGACAATTAATAAAAATTTACCCAGTAAAATGTAGAAGGTTCCTCATTTTTGTTTAGAATATAATGTTTTCATAGTATTTGTAATTTATTTAACAAGATGCCTGTAATTTTAATACTTAGTGTGACATAAAAATTATGGCAACCTCTCATCTGTAAGCACTGACACACACACACACACTTGCATTCTATGGTCCATAGCAGCACACCAGAAGGACTCTAATGAAGAACAGTGGCCTTGAACCTCAGCTGTAAGAAGTATTCGTGACTTGTGGAGCTCCTGCTCCTCTCAGTGTGTATTTAGGACAGTCAGGTCTTACTTCACAGCGGGAGTTATGGTTGAATAATACGTTGCTAGGCAATATTTTTCATTTTGTGAATGTCAGAGCGTAGTTATGCAAACTTAGGTGACTGGCCAGTCAGGCCTCTTGAGGTAATAAAAAACGTGGGAAACATAAGCTAAACGAGGCTGCTGCTATGTAACACATCGTACTTTATGGGAGTTTCACAGTTGTTATGCCTTTGAGACAGGTTAGAGCCATGCAGCCCAGGCTCTCGTCAGACTCACCATCCTCCCACTTAGCCACCCAAGTAATGGAATTACAAGCATGCACCATCATCCCTGGCAAGCATAAGGCTTTATAGTAAGCTGTTCTATAAATAGAAAGAATGTATCCTAAAACGATCATTAAAGAAACAGGATAGTAAATCAATGAACCAGTGAGTAGTTTATAATCATGCCCTACACAGAATTGAGTGTGCTATAATGCTGATAGCACCGTCTGCTTGCACCAGCAGCAGCACAAACACTGCATAGGACATCACAGTGGCCATGGTATCACGGGGTGATGGGAATTTTTTGGTTCCAATATACTATGATCCCATCTTTGTCTGTACAGTCCATTGCTAACTGATAATATTTTTTATGGAAGACATGATTGTGTTTGCAATTCGAGGAGCCCTTACTGGCTCTACAGAAGGACCGAGGCCCTGCTGAGCCCTCAGCTACCCATCACAGGCTGACTGTTAAGCCATCTTCCTCTGTTCTGCACAGCGCCACACCCAGAGGTCTCTGAACAGGACACAGCTGTGAAGACAATGCCTGCCAGCTTTGCTCTTACAGGAGAGAAGTTGGACTTAAACTTCACTTCTTTAAAACCCCAAAATTATAAGACTAAGAGAAGAGAAAACACATAAAAGCCCAGAACTTGGAACATACTTCCTCAGCGCCTCAGATGTGTTCCCTGCACCAGGATCTTGACTTTTGGGTCTGGATAGATAGCTCAGTGGTTAAGAGCACTTGTTGCTCTTTCTGAGGACAGGGGCTTGGTTTCCAACACCCACATGGTGGCCCACAACCACTTGTAACTCCAATTCCAGGGGATCTAATGCCTTCTTCTGTCCTCTGTGGGCACCAAGGCACATGCACATTGCACAGACATGCATGCAGGCAGAATACTTGTGATTTTAACGTCAAAGATTTGATAACATTTTATGTAACTGTCATAGAATAGGAACGTCCATCTTCCCTTGTGCCCCGTAGAAGAGAAAAGCTAAGCTGCTCTTTGGGATAAATGGAATATTTAAGTGTGATGTTAACAAGCCAAAGCTTTAATAATAGGCAAAGACTGCTCAGCACACAGAGAACACTGTTAAATGTAGATTGGACTCCATTGCCCTTAAAACATTTTGTGGATGAAAACAAATAGCTAAGAAAATTAAGAAGTCATAGACTGAGTGAAAACACTCCCTCCTTGTTCATTTCTTATTAAATACAAAGTATAATATATTACATTTTAAATATATAACACATAAACATATTTATATATGTTCTGAATGTCTCATTTAGTTATTTATAATGAAATTCTATTCTCTCTAGAAGTGAAACAGAGACTTAATATATTAACATTATATATAAACACATAATTGTATTTTGAATTTGTACATATATCTTTCTGGCAAAATCCCTTTCCTGGGACATCTAGTTAGGCTCCCAAGAGAAATGACTATATGCACACACAGAAAAGCCTTGTTCAAAACATCTCACAAAGGCTATATTCTTAATAGAAGCAAAGTAGAAATAGCCCAGCTGTTCACACAGAGCAATTTCTAAGCTGAGGCAGTAGAATAGTACACAGCAGCAATAATGAGTTATCAGAGCATGGATGGACCTCGGATACCTGATGAGATGAAGACCTGAGGGACAAGGAAGTATAAACAATATGATTATATTTATATAAGCTTCTAGAACACACAAGGCTTGCCTACAGTGTTGAGTATCTGATGTAGGGGCCACTGTGAGGGGGGTGATTTAGCTGGAAAAAACAGAAAGGAAGTTACAAGGCTGGTGTCTGCTGTTTTATCTCTTAATCTGGGTGATGACTGTGTGAGTGTGTATGTGTGTGTGTGTGTGCGTGTGTGTGTGTGTGTGCGTGTGTGTGTGTGTGTGTTTAAACCTCTGTGGGCTATAAAACTATAATGTGTTGCAACTGTACACATGAACCTTCACTACTTTTCTCATATATTCAAATTCCAAATAGATCAAAATTTCAGATATGAAACGTAAATCACAAACAGGCTAAAAAGAACAAGGAAGGGTTTTGAAACAGCAACGCAAAATTAAGAACCTATAAAATATCGATAAGCTTGACTTTCACATTTGAGTCATTTCATAATCTCAAAGTTGTGAAAAGTCCAGAGGAAACACATGGCAGTGCGAACAGTAGCTTCCTTTTGCAATCTGTAGATCTGCACGAGAGCTTCAATCTTTCAGTGTGCTTTTATATAAATTCCACACATTGATTTACTACTTTCAGGACCAAAATAGGAAAGTCCGGAAATTAGTGCTTCTCTTCATCTTACTGCTTCTCTCCTTGCAAGCTGATTCTCTCATGACTCACTTTCTTATTTTGCGCAATCGGGAAGGATTCCCCTTTGATTCCTGCAAAGCCACAATCCATCCATTAACTTCTGCTCTGGACTCTTCCATATCTTAGTTATTACGTGGTCAGTTTTCCTTTCCCTGTAAGCACGTGTGTTTCCCACCCATGAAATCCCTCTTCCTCATAGTCCTGAAGCTCTTCTTCCACAGAGGCGCCGGCTGCCCCCTTTTTATTGTCAAAGAGCAGTGGGGATTTGCCACTCTCAGTTTTCCACTGCCTACTCATTTTTGTTCATTTTCAGCATTCTGGCTATGCCATGGCTAGTCTTCATAACCTATCTTGATGCGTTTCTTTATCACTCTTGAGACAGTCAACAAGCAAAATTTGGGGGACTCTTAAGATAGCCAACAAACACAACAGTTGAACGTGCTGAGCTTTTTAATGATTCCTGTGGAACAAATTCAAGTTCTTGGTTGCCTGGCAATGGTTGCCTGCAAGGCCTTGACCTAGCCACCCTTGTCCTGTAGTTCCTCTTCATTCTACTTAGGCTGGATCCTCTGTCATCTTCTATGCTCTTCCTGCCTAGTCCCTCCACTGAGTTTTGCCGTTGAGGATTTCTGCCATTTTCCTTTATCTGTACCTGTGTATTTCATGTCTGCTCTTAGGGAGCCTGCACTTATTATCTCTGTGTGGTGATCCAGAATGGTTCCCAGAGTGTGGCTGACAGTCTAAGTGACTTCAGTATTTTCCCCATTGGTTTTAAACATTCTGTTGATCACATACTAAATCCAAATCTGCTTAGGACTCTTTTCAGTTCAGTCTATTGTGTTGGTCTGACTATTCACACATCAACAACATGCTATTTTAAGTATTAAAGTGTTGCATTTTATTGTGATATCTTGAAAGGGCTATTTCTGTTTCCCTGACTGATTTCTCTCATAAATTTCAAAATATCATATCTGGTTGAGAAAAAAAACATTTATTTTTGAGAGGATCTGAATACATTATTGGTATGTGAACTGAATTAACACAGACACAGCTGAGATTTTATTTAATGATGTAAACGATGTTTTCATCCAAGAGCACTACAAACCTTCCTATTTATTCCAGTTTTCTGTCCTTAGGTGAAGTTAAACATGCTGTTCATGCAAATATTGTACCTTTGAAACAAAACTGATGACTATAATTTTATGTTTGCTGCTACTACTCAGAATTATGGGGTTTCTTGCAAATGTGGCCATGATCTAACCTCAGAGCCTGTTATATATTATGCTACAAGGCAAAAGGGACATAAAGTTACTAATTATCTGATTATGCTGGATGATTTGGGTGGTCCCACAGTATCACAGAGGTCCTTAAATGGGTCAGAGAGGCGGAAGCTGTGCCAGAATGCTGTGATGCTAGCAAAACTCAGGGGTCCCTTTTGGTTTTAAAGATGGAAAAGGACCACAAACCAAGGATGTTATATTCATCAGATTTCCATCACTGTGGGGAGAAAAAATACCTATGTGAACCACCTTGAAGGAGGAAACGTTTGTTTTGGCTCACTCTTATACAGGTTGCAGTCCATATTGAGTAGTCTCGCTGTGGAGCACATCACAATGGAAGTGTTTGGTGAAGGAAACTGCCTGATTCATGGCAGCCAGGAGGAAAGGGAGTGTGCTGGTTCGTTTTTAACACCCAAACAGCTATTGTCATCTAAAAAGAGAGAACTTCAACCGAAGTGCCTCTGTCAGATAGGCCTGTAGGCATGTCTGGCGCTCATTTTCTTGATTAGTGATTGATATGGAAGGGTCCATCCTTCTGTGGGCAGTGCCACTCCTGGGCAGGTGATCCTGAGAGGTATAAGAAAGGCAGCTTACCATGAGCCCAGAGAGCATGCCAGTAAGCAGTGTTCCTCTACGGCCTCTGTTTTCAGTTCATGCCTCCAGACTCTAGCCTGAGTTCCTGGCCTGACTTCCCTTTGTGATAGACTGTAAGATATAAGATGAAGACAGGCATGGTGGAGCACGCCTTTAATCAGGAGGCAGAGGCAGGCAGATGTCTGTGAGTTCGAGGCCAGCCTGATCTACAAGAGATAGTTCCAGGGCAGGCTCCAAAGCTACAGAGAAACCCTGTCTCAAAAAATCAAAAAAACGAAACAAAAATATGTAAGATGAACAGTTTCTTCATCAACTTTGCTTTTGGTTGTGGTGTTTACCACAGCAATAGGAAGCAAACTAGGGCAGAAAGGACGGCGCTAGGGCCCAAGATCTCCTCCACAGACACACCCTCATTGATCTAACCTTCTCCCTATCTCCTAAAGATTTACCATCTCCCCATAGCAGCCACATTGATTGACCAAGCCAGTGACATATGGACCTTTAAGTGACATTAGTCCAAGCGTAGCAGGTGTGGGTCACCTCTAGAAGGTGGGAAAAGTGAGAAAACCATTCTCTCTTACAGCCTCCATGAAACACCGGAATCAAGTAACTTCTTAGAAATGATGAAATGCCGTTTTCCTCAGAAAGAACACACCTGCCTTCAACATCAAATCAAGCCCAACAGAATTGACGTAACATGTGAACACTGAGCAATAAAACTGCTATAAAATACGGGCTGTGGGCAATCAAAAAATTCTCAGTGTCTTTCCTAAGAAGCACCTTGTTAGACTCAGAGCCTATCAGGAAAGCTCTAACATAATCCCAGCAACTAGACCTGCGGAGCCCTGTTTGAACATTTTAATCCATATTCGCCGCCATGTCTGAGTGATGGAAATAGGACAGATCAAAACCAAAGTGAAATGCTGGTTTCCGAGTTCTCTGATAATTATCAGATATTAATAGTTTTCCTTTTCTAAAGAAGAAAGGAACGGAGGGTGGGACTCATTCCCAGTGAAGCTGAATGTCAGCTAGAGAGGTCAACAAGGATTTAAAGATGGTAACACACTCACGTCTGCTCCCAAAGGGCTGCTGGGAGTAGCGTGAGGGCAGCTCCTTTTGAAGACCCAACGTGAAGCTCTGGGCCCAATGACAAGCAGTAGCTGCGATGGGTAATAACTTAGTAACCACCTAAACGCACATTTTTATGAGACAAGTAACTCTTCCCAGGCGAGTAAAAAGCAGATTAATGAGATGTTCCTGTGGGGTTCGACATAAACATTAGAAAGGAAAACACCCCACCTCCTGTGTCACCACCTGGAAGGAAGGCTATATAAGCACTTCAAAGAAGAAAAGCCACAGGCTTGGCATTTAGGACCAGTTGAGGGTGCTTCGGGTGGTGACCACAAACTCTGAGACAACCCGAAGCTGGACATACACCATGGATACCACGGGCTCTACAATCACGATTTCTCCTTCAGCTGCCCCCCAAAATGGCCCTGGGAATACAAATTTTCGGACCAGCTCTTCTGACAACAGCTGTTGCCATGGTGGCCAATCAACTGGCCACGCTCAAAGAACTCCCCAGGGCCAGGGCTGTCGACGCACCCCTTGCCTTTATCGCACCCCTAACTACTTGATAAGAGTCTACGACTTCCATCCCTGTCTGGAAGACTGCAGCGGCTGGTGCAGGGACGGCATTAACAGCCACGAGAAAGAGACCATGCAGATTCTGAACGAACGCCTCGCTAGCTACCTGGAAAAGGTGAGGATGCTGGAAGGAGAGAACTCGGAACTAGAAGATAAGATCCAGAAGGAGTGTGGCAAGGCCCTCCCTGTCCTGTGCCCCGACTACCTGTCCTACTACGCCACCATCGAGGGCCTGCAGCAGAAGGTAAGAACTCGGCAGAGTGCTGAGTCAAACTATGAGTTAATGGTCTCTAAACCATGGTTATCTGCTAGATTTTAGTCTTTCTAGAAACTTCTATGCTGATATGTTTTTAAGAATGGAAAAAAAGGGGTTAGCTGTTGTGGTACATGCCTTTAATCACAGCCCTTGAGAGGCAGAGGCAGAGGCAGGTGGTTCTCTGATTTCGAAGTCAACCTGGTCTAAAGAGTGAGTTCCAGGACAGTCAGAGCTTCACAGGGAACCCCTGTCTGAAAAAAACAAAATAAATAAGGAAAGAAGGAGGAAGGGAGGGAGAGAGAGAGAGAGAGAGAGAGAGAGAGAGAGAGAGAGAGAGAGAGACATGACTCCGCCCTTTCGGCCTTTCTGTTTCTGTCTTTCTTGGCTTTCTTTTCTTCCTTTCTTTCGTATTCTTTCCCTACTCGATTCCTTCAGTTGCCTTCATCTTGAGATAATACATATGTGTTCTATAACTTTTTATTGCATGTTCTGTCATTTTTATAACTCAGGATTGAGAGCTAATAAGATTTTGATGGCCATATCTTAAACAAAAATAAGAGAACAGGGCTCTGAGAAGTTATTTTGCTTTTTAAAGTCTCCAAATAGTTTTAGCTCTTTGTCTGTGTTACTACTATAGTGGGACCTTTAATCTCCACGTTGTCATCTTCACAGTAGTTAAATAGTGTGTCTCTGTACCAGACCTCAGTTTCCTGCCAAGTGCTTGCTGCTACACACCCTGGGGTTTACTCATTCTTATTTTTTGTTTTTCAACCAATGTTTACTGAAACACCAACAAAATGTTTCCAGCCACCATTCTAGACTCTGAGAAAATATGCCTCGACTCTTTGCTCTTTAGTATGTTATAGTAATGGGGAAAAATTAGAAAAGAGGCAATATTTTCATACATACACAGTATTTTTCACATCTCTTAAGCATCTCTCAGAAGATTCAGGAGAATTCTAACTAGTCTTCTGCTAACTGGAACACACCGTTCTTAAAGTAGGGGACCTTGGTGTTCGTCTCATTTGTGTGTTCAATCTCTTAATTCTAGATCTTGTGTACCAAGGCTGAGAATTCCAGACTGGTCTCACAAATTGACAACACCAAACTGGCCGCAGATGACTTGAGAGCCAAGTAAGCCTGCCCAGCACTGTCGCCGGTGATAGGGTTCACCCCGAGTCTGACTTAAACATTCCCCGTGAGGCTGTCCCTGCATCCACTAAGCCATAGCCTATCAGCACCAACCCAGAAAAGACCTTCAGATTCAACTGATTGAGATTAACAGCCCTCACACTGCACACAGCACCTGCAGGGATGGCATACAGACCCATAGGATTGCCCTCAGGAAGACAGGTAGGGCCAATAGCTCGCAACCTTGTTCCAGGCAAGAAAACCTTGGTATAATGAGGAAGGAACTTACACAAAAGTTTGCAATATGAGACAAAGCCAAAGATACAAACCAAGCTTCGTGAACCCAAACCCAATGGTTTTCTTACAGTGTGTCGCCTTTGGGAGCAAAGGAAGGAAAATAAACTCCCTCTGTCTCAAAAGGCAGCAAGGTGGCACCGCTCTGGCAGACTAAGTCATGATATGAATCAAATGGTTTCACTTCTAAAAGGAACAAAGTCTCCCATAGAGACACATTCAGTGAGCGTCCCAGAGGAGAATGAAGCCGGAAATCCTGTTGAGCTTGCCTTGTATGTCTGCTTTCTAATGCCTTTTTTGTCTTTCTGGCCTTTAAAGCTACGAATCTGAGTTATCCATCCGCCAGCTTGTGGAAGCCGATGCCAAGAGCCTGAAGCAGATCTTGGATGTGCTGACTCTGAGCAAGGCTGACCTGGAGGCGCGAGTCCAGTCTCTGACAGAGGAACTTCTGTGCCTCAAAACCAACCATGAAGAGGTGAGAAAAGGCCAAGAGTCAGCACAGGTTAACCCCTACGTTTAACATCAGTTTTTTTGAGTTGTATATAACAAAGTATATCCCCACTAGACACGTCTCCATTTCTTAGCCATGATTATACTGCTACCACCCATGCCATCAGCTTAATATACTACATCTAATGCCATGTGGGTAGAATATTCTCCATCGTCCCAATTTTCTCATCTTCACTAGCTTTTGTAGAAATCATTGAACAGACTTCTGCCACCTCCTATTAGAAAAAGACAATTCTGGCACAAGCCAGTTCTGGCAAAGTTCATAAGGGCACCATGGAGATGGGGGTCTTTCCATACAAAACCCACCTCCATGTTACCGCCCCCATTTTTCATCCCAAGCAATGATCTTAAAAATTTGCGAAACTCTGATCTTGTTAGTCACAAGATCTTTTTCTGTGCATATTTGTGCACAGAGTCATACCTGAAATCATCGTAGGGTACCTCAATAACACCTATAAATCATGTACCCTTTTGTTGTGGGCTGTTTTCCGGACCCAATTAAACTAAATTATTTCTGTCAGACTGAAACACGAACACGATGTGGAAGGGTCATCAATTCACTAAACAACTTCATATTCTTTCTCTCTCCATAGGAAATCAATTCCTTACAGTGCCAGCTTGGGGACAGAGTCAACATTGAAGTAACAGCTGCCCCTGCCGTTGACCTAAATCAAATTCTACAAGAAATGAGATGTCGGTACGAGTCCATTGTGGAGACAAACCGTAAAGACGTAGAACAGTGGTTCAATGCACAGGTAAGGGGAGAGCAAACAAGTCAAAAACAATACGCTGACATTTCTAGGAGTCCTTCTGCAAGCCTGGAATCTTTGTGTTTCAGATGGAGGAACTGAACCAACAAGTAGTGACCAGCTCTCAACAACAGCAATGCTGCCAGAAGGACATCATAGAACTGAGACGTACCATGAGTGCCCTCGAGGTTGAACTGCAGGCCCAGCACCGAATGGTACCCAGGAGGTTTTACCAAGTCTAACCTTACACTGGTGGCAACAGTCCCCGATGTCTGAGTGTCCCACTGTTTCCCAGGCTGTGTCCTTGTCGGTTAAAGGGTCTGTGGCTAGAAAAGAGATGGATGGTCAAGTCAGTCTTGGAAATGTTGGGTGAAACAAAGGTTAGCCTCTCCACAAGCTAGCCTGCAAGGTGGCTCACATCGTGGATCTCCAAGGAGATAAGCAGCACTCGGCATCCCAGAACTTATTTAACTGTGGAAGCTCTTTCTCCCCCAGGAGTGTGTCCTAGTGATCATGACCCACGGAGAACCCTTTTGGAAACACCAAGAGAGCACAGAATTTATTTTACCCCAAGGCTTTTATTACTATAAAGTATCATGCTGGAATTCTGAAACAAAGTTCTGAAAGAGATGGTGTAAATCATTAGCCAGCTTTATTGATGAGGTTCCAAGAACGTGGGGGACTTTCCCAAGCCAGATCCACACCTAGTTCACGGATAGAGACGCTGAGATCTAAAAGCAGTGAGTGACCTTCTCAAAGTCACCAAAAAAAATTGAGTTCAGAGCAGATCCTAGAGCCAGCACCACCTCTGCTTCCTGAGACTGCGTCTCTGAAATAAGATAGTGCTCAAATGTCCTCTAGGAGGGGCATTAAGAAAACCTTGCCCCAGGTTTCATCACCTGTTAGTCGGTGATGTTGGCCAACCCATTGAACATCATTTTTCTCATCTATAAAAACTCAGACAATTATATGAATAACCAGGGTTATTAAAACCTAATATCGTACCATTATCTTACAAGAAAGAACTTGACACATTGGAATTCCAACATTCATGTTTTACTTATAAAGGAATTGACCCACTGAGGGAAATGCCTGTAGTAAAAATTGCTCACTTCCTTTGAGAGACTCAAATACTGACTGAATGACGCCTCCTGGTGTGATTTTAATGCCTGAGCTTCAGTAAAGTGAGGCAGATTTTTTTTTCCTCTCTCGCCAGAGAGTAAGAGATTAAGTGGCAAAGTGGGGGGAGGGGTTAACCAGAGAGATAAAAATGAGAGGGGATAAAGAAAAGCAATATTATCATTTTTATCTTGGAGGTTTTTGGCTAGGAAGTGATAAAGGACTCAGAGAGCCATTAACATGGTCACAAAGAAACTATTGTTTAAATGGCCTTGACAGTGACCTTAAGGGAATTTGAAGAGAGTCATCTTTTGAATTAGTCTTCCTCCCCTTCCATAGAGAGATTCCCAGGAGTGTATCCTCACTGAGACAGAGGCACGCTACACAACCCTGCTGGCCCAGATCCAGGGTCTGATCCATAACCTGGAAGCCCAGGTGGCAGATATCCGGGGTGCCCTGGAAAGACAGAACCAGGAATATGAAGTTCTGCTGGACACCAAGTCCCGGCTGGAGTGTGAGATTGCCACCTACCGAAGCCTTCTGGAGAGCTTTGATGGCAGGTATGTAAAATTAAAACAACATACATGAGCAAGACACACACACACACGCATGCACACGTGCGCGTACACTCACAAGCATGCACACACGCACACAGGAGGGGGATGGGGGCAGGGCATTAGAGAACAATGCTTTGATCTCCTTGTCAATGATGAGAAAATCTGGAAGGTGATTATCAAATATTCTCTAAAGACCTACAGTTGTAACCTAGTCCCAGTTTGAGATGCAGATGGAACTAAACTGGTTTGAAGAGCAACATACCGAATTAGTTCCTTACAGGTTGCATCCTCCTGCTAAGACAGCAATTCTTAACCTCTGGGTGGGCCGTGATCTCTTGGGGGCCAAACAACCTTTTCACAGGGATCTCCCAATAACTCAGAAATGTCAAATATTTACAATACGATTCATAACAGTAACAAAATTACAGGTATGAAACAGCAATTAAACTAATTTTATGGTTGGGGGTCACCACAACAGGAGGATTGCATTAAAGGGTCATGACACTAGGAAGGTTAGAACTATTAGTCAAAGATGAACATGGTTCTTTGCTGAAATGAGAAAGGACAACCCTGGTCCCATAGGAGACCACAGAGCTCAGGCTGAAACCCCCAACTCTGTCTAGATGTTGGCCTTCACCCCAACAGGAGCATGCTAACATGTATGTTTCAGGATCCTTTCTTTTACAAATAAACTTTTTGTTTTGTTTTAATGATAAATAAGCCAACCTACCAACCCATAAAGAACTCAGCTAGCCCTGAGTTCTTTGAAGTAATACAGGCCAAACGAACCCCACAAAAGCTTCATTAAAATTGCAAAGGATATGAAAACCCCAAAAGAACCAGTCACCTCTGCCCACTGTGCTCTCTTTATGGGCATGCGCACACCACACAAATGCAATGCTAACTGATGCTTTTCCTTTAAGGAACTACAGTATGCCAAAAGGCCACCAGTTGTCCAATAAAAATCACATATTGTAAGAGTGTACTGCAAACTGCTGGCTACTCCAATTTTCTAAAAAAAACAAACAAATAACAACAACTTAGAGACATTCAATGGGTACTCTGACACTTTCTGGTGATGTGCTCAAGACTCCCCCATAAGTGGGATTCAGATCACCACTAACTGTATGAAAAATTTCCCCACCCGAGAAAATTATCTAGCTCCTCTCCATTTTCCAGATAGCAAGCCTCTCCACTTGCTGCGTGCCCATGTTGATCTGAGAGTTTAGTTCCCATTATGTCCACACTGCCCACACAAAACTAAAGTTCAGGAGGGCTGACTGGTTCACCCAACATTGCCCACTAGCAAACAAGAGAGCAGAGCCCTGTCCCGGCCTTTGACTGCAGATGTGGTGCGGTTGCCATGGGGCTAGCGTATAAGCTTATCCCAGGTAATGCTTCTCAAGCCAGGAGGCTGTCTTCCAAGAGATCTGCTCCAGTTCTGGTTCTTCTACTAACCACAGCACAAGATGAATGAATAGGCATTTAGCAGTGTTTATTTTGAGTGACAAGTATCAAAAACTTAGCCACTCCCATCTTCTCCATATTGCCCTTCCCTAATCATTGCTGAAATTCTGTTGTTGTTGTTGTTGTTGTTGCTGTTGCTGTTTCTACTTAGGCTTCCCTGTAACCCATGTGCCACCAAATGCGAGCCATCCCATCAGGCCAGAGCTATGGAGTGTTTCGGCCCAGCTTATACATCATCTTCACTCCCTGGGATTCACAAACCCTGCAATGCCTCTGGACCCCCATCCCGGATCCTGGTTAAGATATGCACCCTCACCAAGGAGATCAAAGACGGGAAGGTCATTTCTTCTCACGAGCATGTGCAGCCTTGTTATATCACCAGACTCGCCAAAGTCTAACATCCCAAGGTGATGAGAGTGACCCACATACATGAAAGAGAGGCCAGTGTATGCTCCTGTCCGAAAGGTTTGAGAAACCCCCAGTCCCTTAAGGTACTTAGTTTCTTACTACTACAGTGGGTCCCCATCTTTTATTCTTCTCCTTCCCTGAGTCACTGCTAACAACATGATAATAAGGCACACTTCTCTGGAAGGATATTTTGCATTATCGCTGGGATAGGAACTGATTTAGCGAGTGCCCACAAAGAAGTCCTACCTTGCTTGCCTAGCCAGGTGATGGACGGGCAGGTTTTTCTTTTGTTTACTCAAGCCTTGTTTATCTCTGTGCCTCTGTAGAGCCAGTCAGACAAGTTCTGGGATTGGTTTTGGCAATTGGCACGTGAAGGTAAAAAGCCACAGCCTTGCCTTCTAGATTCCTTCTTTGGATATAGCATGAAGCCAACACAGGAGCAGAATAAATAAGGAAGACTCAAGAAGTCTTGTTTCCGGGAATGATGCAATGCCAAGCCTGGACCCTGCTGACCTTTGCTACCTCAACCATTGTTTATCTATACTAGTGCATATTCCCTTCACCAAAAGTAACTTTGGGGGTACCGGGGGCTTTCCTGCATGCTCTATACACTTCCCCCACCCTTACTTTCATGTTTTATCCCAGGTGGGATTTAAACGTGCCATCTCCCTGCCTCTGCCTCCGGCATACTTGGAATTACGGGTCTATGCCTTCACGTGTGGCAATTACCTATAGTCTCTGAAGCTGTGGGAGCCACAAGGCTTTTCTCTAAATAGCTTTAAGAATCAAGACTGGTTGTATGGGATGAATCTAGAGCTCTCTCTATGGAGTCATTTTGAAGCAATAGCCTGGGTCCTTTCATTAAATGTTGGCTATTTCTCTTTCTATCCCATAGGGTATGGGAGGTTTGAGCCGCTTGTTTGACAAGGGGTGTAGAGCTGGATGTCTCAAGACATAAGGCCTGATGGGTAGCAATGGCAAAGTAGCTTAAGTCCCTGCTTCAATCTGTCTATCTATCAGAGAAAGATGGAAGTAATTCTACACCAGCCAGTCTCACAACTTCTAGAACATGACCACAGAGTCGGGAAGATACTCTTTGAAAAAGATTATTGAAGCTTTTCAGAGGTATTAGTTAAAAAAAAAAATCTAAATCAAACACAAAGTGTTGAGTCCAAAGACCCGACGTCCTAAATCTACCCATTTCCTATCGTGACCCTGCACAGAGCATTCAGCCTTCAGCCTTCATCAAATTGACTCCCTTGTTTGTTCAATGAGAACCATGCCTACTTCACAGGGCTGTTGTGAAGACCACATGGAACCCCCTCTGTGCATGCTCATTGTGTGTGTTCGCCCTTAGCTACAGCCTAGACCCGAGTTTCTTTTGTCAATTTAAAATTGTTTCATTTTAAAATTCTTTCTCTGTAACTTTAGTTATCCCGTCATGATTTGGACATTTTCACAATGTTCAGTGTTGGGGGAAGGGAAGACAAAAAAAAGAGACCATTTCCTGTGATTATTCCCACAATTATATTAATAAAGCATTTGAATTCTTAAGAGTGTGTATCGGATACCAGTTGATGCTCACACCAAAGACGCTTGCCTTGTTGAGCTCATGGTTCAGCCATGCGCTTCCTCCAGACGAGCGACAGCTTACACAAAGCAGGCGGAATGCAGAAGTCCCAGGAAGATCTCTTCTGCTGTGATTTTCTCATTGAAATACGCAGAGCAGCTGCTGTCAGCACCTCCCTGCATAGTCGCTCAGCCTGCAAGATGGAAATCTGGAAAGAGTAAAGAACTGGAGCTCAGAGACCAGGAGCAGCCTCCACCCAGTCCGTGTACGACCTTGAGTAAAAGTGATTTAACCACACTGGCCTTACCTGGCATATAATGGAAGCATTCAGTGGGCTAATGATGGTGACCAGGCTCTGTAATGGTGTGTAGTGCTAGGCAGAAATGAGTTCGCAGTCCCTAAGTTAGACCCTAGACATGTGTCGTTTCCATCCATGGTGCTTTCCTTTTGGTTAACTCAGTGCTGGGCCAGGTAGATCCTGTCTGGTATACACCATCAACACTAACTGGAAAACCATTTGGCAAGAGGTGAGAGAGAGCTACTCACCTTACTCTGGGAATTTGATTCTATTCAAACCCAGAGCTTAGGAAGCACTAACCTTGAGCTGATGAGGTAATGACATTCTCTGTTTATGCCCAAAAAAAAAAAAAAGACAACAACTTTCTCCTACTCCAACCAAAATACCGTCCATGCCACCCATGCTAAAAATAAAATATTATAACCTGCATAATAGAGAATCTGGCACCTCAAAGGCCTATAATTTTTAGTTGCCTCCTTAGTATAAAATCATGTAAAAAAAATCTTCAGGATTTTGTATACCTATGACAAAAAAAGGCAGTACAAAGTCCAGATTTTTTTGAGAAAACTAAATAAGTACCCTATATACAGTCAAGGGGGTGGGGGAGTAAAGAACTCTTTGTGTGTCTGTTGTTTGGTTTTTTTTTTACATACTTCAGTAATAGATCAGCAGTATGAGAACCTGAGTTGGGATCCACGGAACCAACATACAAAGCCAGGCGCTGCTATCTGCACCTGTAATTCCAGTGCTCGAAAGGCAAAGACAGGAGGATCGCTGGCGCTTGTGGCTAGCCAGCCTAGCCAATCGGTGAGCTACAGGTCCAGTGAGACTTCTAAAAAACTGAAATAGAGAGAGATAAAAGAAGACACTTGACATCAACCATTGCTCTTCCCATGCACTCATGCATATGCAAGAACGCACACACACACATGCATGCCTTTCCCCGTCTTTTTAAGTTAGCACGATAATTGTGCAGTAATGAGGATCCACTGTGATCTTTCTATATGCGCAGACATCATCTAATCAGACTAATCATCTCCATCTGATCTCTCCACATACACAGACAGCATGTACTGAACATGTCCATGTGATCTCTCCACATACACAGACAGCATGTACTGAACATCTATATTCATGTGATCCTTCCACATACGCAGAAAACATGCACCGATCATCTCCATGTGATCTCTCCACATATGCAAACAGTATGCACTGGGCATCTCCACCCACCCTTTTTTCTTCTTCTTTTTTTTTAACCCTCTCTTTTAGACTCTGACATTTGACTGATAGATGACCACATTCGCAGACCTCCTCCACATGTCTGTCTACTTGACTCTAAGCCAAGGTTAACCAATAAGAGTCAACACATTATCAAGTGCTTGAACTCAAGTGATGATCACACAACCACCACAAAGTAGCTAGTAATGATAATCTCATTTAACCCCTGAAGAAACCACCGGTTACAGAAGTTAGCGCTCAATGCCACACAATGATGAGACTTAGTTCGAAGTACTTTAAATTCCCTTAATGAATTATATATTATGTAATCTCATCTAGCAGAAATACACCATAGCATTGATGCCACTTCAGTTCTTCAGCGTTCCGTTCCTAATACTTGCTGCCTCTAATGAGAAACCATTTAGCAGCCTCGTGTCATCAGAACCAACCATTCTCTTTATCCAAGCTCCTGGGCTGGGTGATCTTTAACATTAGGAAGGTATTTTGTTAGCAGCTGGTTGCCTTTTTCATATCACAGATAGAGAGAGTCTAGGGACCAGATGAAAAGACAGTTGGTCAATGAGAAAACCAACTCTTCCTTCTACTTCACATCCTAACGCATCTGCTCCGGACAGCAGTAAAACCCAAACAGGAGATCTAAAGGAACCAACCATGAACCTACTCCAAGACACTGAGCTCTGGTTCAGCCCCAAAGGTGCAATTTGCCTTCTCTCTATTTATTCTTGAGTGCTCGTCATAGGTTCTTCAAATCTAATGTCCTTGCTTGGTTTCTCTCACAAAATATCACAGTCACATGTTGCTGTAATGTGACTCGCCCTGTTGTGTCTAGTCATTTATCTATAAACAGGATGTGACGCCAGAAATAACATCCTCAAACCCCTCCTCCAAGTATCTTTTGAAGGATATAAATGATATCAGTGCTCACTAGATGATTTCTAGCAACTAGCTACTGTAGCATCTTACTAGGAACTCCCATGATTCCCGTGTAGCAAACAATGAGAACCGAATCTTACTCTGGGCAGAAATGAGCCATTTTTTGGCTATGTTTATCCTTATCTACTCATTTTATTTAAAAACAAAGTTTGTATAACGAAAAGGCATTTTAAAAGCAAACTTTAAGAGGGAATGAGGAGAACAAAGTTCAGAAACAAAGGAAAGTGTGTCACACACACACACACACACACACCACACACACACACACACTCATTTTAGGAAGAATTCATAGACTGAGTCAATCAGCATCTACAACGCAGAGCCCTGGGTTAGCATCATCACAGGCAAGCCTAGAATGTGTGTGTTGTTTTAACACTGTAATCAAGTGTCTTTTATAGGAAATGAATCCTTCGCCTATTTGGCTGGCTAGAAATACCTGGTCAATGTGTTCATGCAGGATTCACAGCTTCATGGGAACTACCCACGCACCCAGCCAAATGGGAGCAACCCTGTTTGGCAACATTGGAAAGGCTTGTTTTAATTGGAAAGATCCTTTCATGTTGAGCATCATGCTTGGAGGGTTTTGCTTAGGCAATGCCTTTAAGCTGTAGGTTACCATGTCCAGGGATATAAGGATAACATAGAAAAGGCCAATTTTCTAAATATCTCAATAAGATGTCACAGAAGCAAAGTTTCTGAACAAGTTTTCCTTATTGTCACTTCTCAGAGTCCGTTCCCTTTCCTTTTCCCTCTCCATCTTTTCCACTCCCTAATCTTCTCCTCCTTTTCTGTCTGACACCATGAAGCAATGGAGGCAGATATGCCGGTATTGCCTGAAGAAACTCTCAAAGGTTGCAAGTTCTGATATTTCTAGGGTGAAAGCAGATCTGGGGTTCCTCTCCCTATGTCCTTCTCAGAAGAAAAAAAAAAGTCAAGAGGACCTTCCTTCTAAATCAGAAGCAAAAGTCTGATATCATAGCTCTGTATGGCGGCCTAATGGGACCAGCAGGTGCCTTGGGAGTCACCCTGGAGAATGCTATTCTACATTTGGTATCTAAGGCCTTTGGAGAAGCCACTTAACATACTGACCCAGGAAATTTGGGAAGAAACTGCATTTCTCAGAGGGTGTGTCCTTGGTCATAGAGAACTATCTACCCCAACAGTAGGTAAGCATACAAGACTCCTAGCTGCCCATCAGTGAGGACTGTCAATTGGCCTATGTTTCCACTGACCCACTAAAAACAACATGACTATGTCCTCCCCCTTTACTGTCACCACCCAAGAAAAACCTGCCCTACATTCCAGCGTGACCTTGGTTGAAGAGGGAAGTCTATAGACAAATAGAACTATAGCCTATCCTAGAGGAATCTGTAACCTGAAGAAGCAAAGGAGACTAAGACAAAGATCCATAACAAGTGCTCTAGAAAAATCCAGAAGTGAGGCATTAGCAAACGCTAGTAGAGAACTTGGGCATGTCTGGTCAAGAAGCAAACTCGTGTGCTGATTAAGAACAAATACTAGCCAGTCATGGTGGCACAAGCCTTTGAACCCACCGCTCAGGAGGCCAAGGCAGCAGATCTCTAAGTTCAAGACCATCCTGGCCTACACAGGGAGACTCTGCCTCAAACACCAAATGACAAGGAAACAGAGACCAAATACTTGAATCTAGACAAGCTGGATCTGATTACCCAGCTGTGAGATCCCACAGGAGCTATTTACCTTCTCTCGTGCCACTTCCTGGGCTGTATAATGGGGTTAGTAATGGCATGGACTTCATAGCGTTGAGATGATGACATTAATTAGTGCATGCAAAACACTTGGAGCCTCTTAGACACCCCATAACATTGTGGGTAAGCTGTCCTTATGATGTTTTGAGGAACTTACATTCAGTTGGTAAAACAGCCACACTAATACTAACAAGTTATCTCACTTAGGCAAATGAACAATAGAACAGCTGTCCAAAGCCATCCCAACCACCTCCTCTCAATAGAAAGTGGAACCATGGAGTGGCCCATAGTAAAAATGGAGCGTAGGTCCAACTCTTTCAGAATGCACAGAATTAAATTAGAAAGGTCTATCTCTATAATAACTAACCCTCATATTTCCTGTCAATCAACAGTAAGAAGATGCCCCTTGGTCAGAAATAAAAGAGGGAGACAAGCATGAAGTCAACCCTGTATTTACAAGATCAGTGTTGTGGAAGTGAGAAGCAGAAGGACAGTTCATCTGAGTCTGTCATATGACCCCTTCCCCTAGCACAGTGCCTAGTGTCCTTGTTCGTCGTGGTCTCAGTGTTCCCTGAAACCAGGTTATATGGTTATAGGGAAATCAGTAGGAAGAATTCTATGAAAACTTCAGAGTTAACAAAGGACAACCAACCAATAGCTAAAATCATTACCTGTGTGCAAAAGCCACAGTGCCTCTTAAAGCCAAAAATAGAAAGAGCAGGGCAATTATAACTTGATTGAAATGTATACCTCAGACATTGTTCTAAGTACTTTGGATGTGTTTTCACACTTAATTCTCGTGATTACTGTGCAATGCTATCATTATTTGCACTACTAACAGCTGAATCAGGACTTAGAGAAGTCAACTTCTCAATGTCTTGTAACTAGGGCATTGTAAAACCAAGATTTAAACAAATCCACATCTTCTATACTTCATATGTCCAGTTGTGGGAAATAGATGAAGTCCTGGGTGGATGTCTATTATTGACAGGGGCACAGCCATGTCAAGGACCCCAGGTGTCTCAGACCCATGGGAATGACAAGTACTTAGTTCAGGGAAGAATGCTGACAGTCTGTGCAAAAAGTATCAACTAGCTTCCTCCTCCTTGATGCTCCCCTACAAAGATGACCCCCCCACCCTATAGAGATTAGCTGACTCTCCTCCCGTTCAGCTGTATATATTAAATGTGCGCAGCGTGTACCTCCATCAGAACGAGCAACCCACCTGATCCCAGCCTTTCATATGTGTGTCTTTCCTCATTCCCCCCTTGCCCTAATCAGGTCAATCCCACAGTGTGGAGGCCACAGCACCAAATGGTTCCCATGATTATTCAAGCTTGCTACTGCAATATTTGTCAATTAATCAAAGGCATGAAGGTTCCAGAAATGTCTTCCATTAAAATCTAAGAAAGTGAGCCCTCCACACGTGCCAGCATGTGGTTCACTCCAGGAAGGAAGACGGCAGAGCAAAGAACATTGAAACTTAAGAGTTGGGACAGCACCTCAGACCTCGTGCCTTAAGATCTGGGATCTCTCTTATGGCTCCATCTTTGCCAATTAATTAATGAATCTATTCTCAGTTGTGATGAAAAGGGTGCTTCGAACCTCAGGTGAAAATTAATAGGCACAGATGCTTTGGCTCCGGGTGGTATTGATCTTGCATTCTAGCTCATGGGGCATTCGAAAGGCATTCTTGTGAGTCGGCTTCTGGGAATCCCTTTGGTTCTTGGACACTGATGCAAAGAGTGCTCTGTAATCCAAACAATGGGCTATGCCCTGGGAGACCAGAAGCCTGCACTAGACAGAATCCATTCCACCTCGTTCTCAATGTAGAAGTCGGGTTGTGGGACTTAGGTAGTTTATTGCTTGAATACTGGCTCTCTCCTCTACTAGCTACAAAGCTGAGAGCTCTTCACTGGAAAAACAAGAAGAAAAGGGAAGATTCATCTCCAAGTTCCTTCATGACAAGTGCAGGATTAAAAGAGTAGCTTCCAGACACCCACGTTTCCAACACACCACGTGTGGTTTCACCAGCGATGTGGCTTTTCAGATCTGGAGAGGACTTGCCGGTTCGGTCTTATCTCACAATTAACAGGACACGGAGTAATAGGATGGACAGGCCCAGGATCTCTTAAGAAAGACACAAATTGGATGACAGGGACAGGTGACAGCAATGAGGAAAGGCAAAACTGCATGCCCTATGGCCACTGGGTAAGGAAAGCCGAGAAGTCACCTGGGGCTCACCCAGTCAGGGCAGCAGCTCCAGGTCACAGACACAATGGCCACTGTTCCAATGACAGCACCATCTCTTCATATTAATGTTAAGCCTGTGTAGTAAACAGCAATTAGTGATGAAGAAACGCAGGGCCCACGTGGCCCTGTCTGAGAGGAAGGTCCGTAAAGGATTTTGAGTGCTGTGAACCGAGGACGAGACTGGGAGGGAATGGGCTTTGGTCATAAAGAAAAGATAATATGTTCACTCAAGTCCTAATTGCGGTGCCTGGGCTGTCCGGGATATTCAGAAACAGCCACGACTCTGTGTAATTCCAACCTTTCCTATAAGAATGAATTAAACGGAAATGGAAATTCCACATCGGTGTGATGTCTTATAGAAGTGCATGTTCTAGTTTTTTAAATGCCTATAGTTTGGGTAACTCAGGATTTGGGAAGTAAAGCCACTATGGGCATCTGTGCTGTTACATCAATAAAGATTCATACTAGACACATGTGTTGAAATTTTTATTTTAATAAAAAAGACAATTCTAATCACTTTAGTTGACTTCTCGAAAAAATAATCACTGGAGTTCCTTTTATACGCATGTACACACATGCACGCACACACACACACTTTATATTCTGTACTGAGGCTAAAACAAGTTACCACAGACTTAGTGATTCAAACCCACACTGACTTTTTATCTTACAGCTGTCTGATTTGAGCCCAGCATGGGCCTCCTGGCTCTAAGACCAAGATGTCGGCAGAGCTATGTTCCGTCTTGAAGGACCCCAATGAGAATTGGGTCCCTTACCTTTTCCACCTCCTAGGTGCTGGGAACTATCCTTGGCTTGTGATCTTCTGCTGTCAAGGTGGAAGAGTACATCACTCTGAACACCACCTTCCTCTCTTCTCCTTCTCCAACACCGAGTGGCGATTCTTTCTCCCTTCAGCGTTAGAGATGACACAGGGTTCTCCCAGATGACTGAAGACAATCTCCTGACTCTAAGGCCGGTTGATTAAGAACTTGAATTCTATCTACAACTCTGATTATCCTTTGCCACATAACACAGTCTGTTGGCAGGATCTGGGCTAGGATGTGGACATCTGTGAATGGTCATAGTCTGCCTCCTGCACTTACACTTGCTAATCATAAACCAAATGAGGGGAAGGGGAGGAGGAAGAGAGTAGACAAAAGGAGGGGAGAAGCACAGAGAGGGGAAGGTCAGGAAGGGAAGGGATGGGAAAAGAAGGGAAGGAAAGGAAAAGGAAGGAAGGAAAGGGAAGGGAAGGGAAGGGAAGGAAAGAAAAAGGAAGGAAGGGAAGGGAAGGAAGGAAAGGGAAGGGATGTGCAAAGAAGGGAAGGAAAGGAAAAGGAAGGAAGGAAAGGGAAGGGAAGGGAAGGGAAGGGAAGGGAAGGGAAGGGAAGGGAAGGGAAGGGAAGGGAAGGGAAGGGAAGGGAAGGGAACTGAGACCCCATTGTTATCTCTCAAAACCAACACCTAAACTGGATAGTATATATACAGTGATGAGATATGTATGCTTAAATCCTCTGGCCAATCAAGTTTCCATGCAGTCCTTCAAGCCTCGGGGAACACAGCCAATACAAGGATAAAACATGTTTAAGGATATATCGTAACTAATAGTTTGCAGGTGTAAACATATTCCATAACCTTCAGAGGGCACCTTGTTATGGCAACAACAATAACAATTAACGTTTATGGAGCATTTACGGTGTGTCAAAAGGTTAAGTGCTCTCTGTGTGCTTTTTCTAACAACTACTCATTTTACAGACAAAGAGCATGAGGCAGTAGAGGCTCATAACTCATCGGAGTCATTGGGACAGTGGCAGAGCTAAGATTCAACCCTAGGACTCTGTGACTCCAGGCTTTGCACTTCCAAGCACTGTGCAAAAACACTCTTCCTTTTAGGTCACAATATATATTTCAAAATAATTGATTCTCTAATAGACTTTGTAATCTTGGGGCAAAAGCAAAGGTCTGAATTGCTGATCTGAGTCTCTCTTGTGATCATTTTTGGCTTTTTTCCCTGACCTCTCATAATTCTGGGGGAGAAAGGAAAGAAAAGGTCAAGATCATTTAGGGCTGACAAAGACGGGAGACTAGAGGGGGAGCAATGATCTAACAAAAGCATGTCGGAATGGCTGTCACTTGCTCAAAAGATGTATGGAAAATCTAAGTTTCCAAGGAAAAGCTGTAAGACAGGTTTATTATGCACCACCCTATCCTAATCCCTAGTTGTTGTAACACAAGATAACACACAGAATGTTCTGGTAAATTGAAACTTATTTTAACGTCTTGTCATAGCAGGAACGTGGTTGAGGTTAAGGATTCTAGTCTACCATCTCTGCCAATTTCACTAAGTCATTCTGCTGCCAAAGGTCACAAGTCAATCACCAAGTGCCCTTCTTACTGCCCCCATATGCTTCTTCCTGCTCTCGGTCACTTTCCACATGGCACAGGAACTAGCCATGACCACGGCTCAGCCCTGCTTCCTGAGAGCTTTCTGTGATTTCCCGTGACTCTGACGCTGAAGAACAAAACACACCACAGAGCTGGAAGAGCCTGGAATCACCGCCCCCCACATAGGTGTCTGTTGTTCTCTTGTTACTTCCTATGAATACAGGAGCCACAGGAGGAAGTATGCCAAAACAGCATCTTGAGGCATCCCTGGTTTCGTCCAGCTCTGCTTTCTTCTCTGTTCTCTCTGCTCTAGTAACTCAGCACAGGTGTCTGGGTGACATTTGTGGAATGAATGAATAAATGAATGAATGGGAAAACAAAGTAATGAAGCCACGCCCATTTTTTAAGAAGCAAAGTTTTACAGAGTCAACCAGATAAATGTCTGCATTTCAGGTCCCAAAATATCAAGTAGGGATGGATTCTGGTACAAAGAGTAAAGCAGGAACTCTTCCCCAGGTCCCACTGGCCCTGATACAACAAGAACCTCTGGGCTAAAGGTAAAACCTATGCGAATAGGAGTTTAGGCAGATTTCATGAGGTAATGCCTCAGCCAACCAACACCGGGGATGCTCAGGACGTCACATGAGGATGTGGCAACAGAAAAGGAAAGTAATACCCAAGGAGCATCGACGCTAACGTGCTGGCTAGCCCAGGGATTATTCATGACAGCAGCCTTTGTAGAAGAGATTTGTGTGATTAGCTGCCGTGCCTGCTGGATTAAGGAGAAAAGAGGGAGGAAAAGAGAGGACTGAAACCACTCTGATCTTGCAACGGCACACCCCACCCACCGGTGGGCATCTGCCGGTCTTACTTCACCTCCAATGAACACAACCACCTCAGCAGGCCTGGCGCCATGTCAAAGTGGTGCAAAGGGACTCTGCGTTTCTAAAGCCAGGCTTATGGCATGGCGTCTGGCCACTCCTCTCCAAAAACTTACACGGCTGCAACTTCTGCTGCCTTCTCTGAAAGGTCCGGTGTCAGCAGGACGGTATAGACCTTCTTTTATGGGGTGAAAAGGACAAAGGACGCACAGTAACATCTGATAGGCCAGACCACTCCTCCTTGGCATAGACCCAGGTATAGAGTGGCAGATATGTTGCCCAGAAGATGGTGACAAAGTCGCCACAAGGTGAAAAAGGCCTTGGCAGCCAGGAAGAGGGTGGCTTTTTATGTAGGGTGATGACAATGAGTTTCTGTGTCTCCATGAGAACTGGCAAATTCTGAACTAGACACGTAAAGGGGTAAGGTGGTACTGGTACAGGACCTTATATGACAGGTCAGATAGCTGGAGAAATGACGACTCCAATTGTGACTTAAAAGCAAGAGCCATTGCCCGGCTACGAACCTGTCCCACCAGTGGTCCTCCCTCTCCTCTCGTTACCGTTCCTTTGGATCACATAATTTGAAGAACATAAAACATGAGCATGTGATCCAGCGGTATAGGCCTATAAAACAGGAGATTCCTAAAACTCCTTAGTATTCAGTTGGTAACTAAAGGACAATGTCGGGGAGAGAACCCCAAAAGCTTTGCACCGACGGATTCTAACTTCTCCGTGGCATCTTTTCTTTTGGGGAGTCAAAGTCATGGTGGACCATGCTGTGATCCCAGCCCCTGGGAGGCTGTGGAAGGAGGACCCCTGGGTTCAAGGACAGCCTGGGTTACGCAGTTAGAGCCCGTTTAATAAATAAAGACAAAAGGCAGCTGTCAGGGAATACTCCAGCCCCTCCGAGGTGAGGTGGGGGAAGAGAATAAGAACAAGGGAAGAAAAAGTTACGTACAGTTTCATATGTGTCATATGAATGTGACATGGGTGTTTTGTTCCCCTGTGAACAACAGGAAGTGCACAACACTCTCAGTGAGGTATGCTTGCCAAAAGAAGCCAAACCTAAATCTACTAAGACTACTCAATCTATTTGCCAGCTTACAGAATCACAAGGGTCTGGTGATCGTGCTTTTTTAAATGAATCCAAAATTTGGGGAGATTCCGCAGGATTCGAGTTTCCAGTTATTCTTTCTAGATGCTAAACAGAGCTTGCCACTCCTTCCCGAGCGGATCTCAGTATCAGGCCTACCTACTGTCAGCAAGCCAGAGGGCAGCGTGTCCCCTTGTAACCGCGCCTGCCCACAGTTGGCCTCCTTTTCTGCCGTTTCCTCTCACAAAGACTTCTCCACTTCTCCACACTCTCTAGCACCTCTAGATCCTTCTCAGCGCCAGCCTCAGCAATCCTTCCTGCCACAGGCTGGAGATATTGGGGAATTAAAGATGAGTCAGACAGTGCCTTGCTAAGTGGTGGGATAACTAGGCAGTGGTTTGCCGTGCGGCATGTGCAGCAGACATGCCTTTCAGTCATGTTTTCCTGTGTCCAAATCGCCTAGAACACATGCGCGGGACTTACCGTTTCTAGTCTGGATGCTGCGCCTACCACCCCACTGCATTAAGGTTTACGTTCTCTTCCTGGATTCTGGTAGCTTTACCTCTCCCAGATTCTTATCGTTCCTCTTAAGAGCCCAGATACTATTTGTTGGTGGTTACTTGTAAGGGCCCTGCCCACTCGGTAATCTATGAGTATCAATATCCTATAAGTAAGCTTCAAGTTATTTCTTGCTTTTGAAGATAAAATTGAGGGGCTAGGGCGATGGTTCATTGGGTGAAGCCCTTTCCACACAAGCACGAGGACCTAAGTTTAATCCCCAGCACCCATGTAAATGGCAAGAGGGGAAGCCTGTCTCTGATCCCAGCACTCAAAAGGCAAAGACAGGAGCTCTCTAGGGAAAGCCTAGGCTAGGTAGAGAAGCCACATCAGAGATCTGGGGATTAATTGAAGAATCTGCCTCAATATATAAGGGGGAAAATGGTCAAAAAAGGCATCTGATGTCAACCTCTGGTCTTCATATGCACACGCATATATACACACGTACATACATAAAAATCAAATTAAGGCTAGCTCCCAGCAGGCTTATTTCATTCTCGCCACTTTATAAAACTTCCTTCTGTGATCTTAAAACCCTTTTGCTCATGCACGGTTGGGGATTTTTTTCTTTTGTTTTGTTTGTTTGCTCTCGTCCACTCACTACTACACACCGAAACAATTCGGAAGCAACTCTGAGCCAACGCTGTCCGCCCAAGCCTGACATAGGCATCCTGAATGCTTCACTTCTGCCTATTGTCTCCTTCGACCAGACAAACAGAAGTCGACGGGGATCAGTTTCACTTGGCCCTAGTTTAAGAATCGCAATGTCTGGTCTGTTCTCACCATCACCATGGTTACTATGCTTACTCTGTACCTATTTTTCTTTAATGTCGCCCTTTCAAGCAGAGGATAATGGCATAGAAGTGTTGTCTGGAGTTCTACTGTCATTTGTCCTGAAATATCACGCACAGTAAAAATATGTTTGATGATTACTGTGGCCATTCTGCCACTATAAGGAGAAGAGTGTCCTGAAATGCTTGGTAGATGGAATGATTGTCTTTAAGAAGCACAGACAAGCTGTGCTCTGGGTCAGGGCAGCTCCCTGCTGGCTCTGAGATGCCCACATGCAACCCCCTCCCATTCCCTCGCCACCCAGCCTCTCCAGCAAAACACTCTGTGCCTTTACATGACGGTGTCTTAGTCCATCAGACAAAACAAAGTCACGCCAAGGTGATAAAGTCACGAACAACTAGGACGACACAGAAAACCTTGAAATCATATTGCAGGTGCAGGTTTGTCCCCTGAACAAAAATACTGGACATCTGCTGGAAAGGCAGGAAGACGTTCATTTTGGATCATTATATGTCATTTTTCCAAAATTATTCTAGTCATCCATGGTTCCCAAATGATACAGCTAGAGGGTGTCTGAGTGGCTGGTCGGGATTTACCAAGGGTTGCCTCTGTGTAGTGAAATTAGAGTGTTTCCAATCGTCTGTCTTGTACTTTCATACGCTAACTAGATTTTTGTAATGAGCACATAACATTTTTACACACCCAATACCAAAGCCATCGTTTCTTTTCAAACTCAATAGAGTCTCTGTGGAAGTTATAAGGAAATTTGCTGCATGGTAAATGACAAAAGACTGCCTGCCTCTCCTCAGGCCTTTCAAATTACCCCATCATGTTTCCCCACCCTGTTCTGGCTACGCAATACAAAAAAAAAAAAAAAAAAAAAATTTTGTTTTGTTCAAGGTTAATTCTTATAAATCAAAACCCACACATACTGATGTAAAATGAGACAGGAGCCAGATATATGGGTTAAGTCATGGCTTCTCGGACACGCCTGGAATTACTGAGGATGGGATCAATTCCACGCAGATTCTTGTGAAAGAATTTCGGGGTGCAGCCTGGACCTTGTACTCACAGGAGGCAGGGTTGTTCTTTTTTTTTCTCCTTCCAGAGGCTGGCTCCACGTCAACAGAACTCATATGTAACCACAAACCTGAGTCAAAGCCAGTGACCAAAAACTTGCTGTATCCACCAGAGCACACAATCTCTGGAGTTCACGACCGAGGACGTCACAAAACCAACATGTGGAAAGAAAGATCTCCTTTGGCTCATGGTATCAGACAGTCCAGTCCATCAAGGTGAGAAAGGTGTAATAGGGTTCGTCGCGTTAGGAGCTTACGGCACAGACTCCGTGGTAGATCAAGAAGTGGAGAAGGCGCGACCAAACTGGGGGCGAGGTTACCTCTCAAATGCTTTCTCACAGCGTCGGCCTTCCATCAGCTTTTCCCTCCTCCTGAAGATCTCCCAGCCGTCCAGAGCAGCACCACCTGTTGGGAATAGTCAGACCTTGAGCCTTTCAGGGACCTTTCAAGTTCAAACAAAACCACTTCCTCTATTTTAATTGTCTGTCTGTCTCTCTCTTAGTCTTTGTTCTATCGGTGTAGCAGAATAGCTGCGAGGGTCATTTCTTACAATTCTCAAGGCCTGAAGTTCAAAGCTTGAGGGTCCACATTTGGTGAGGGTCTCTTTGCCTGTGGGGCCTGCCTGCAGAGTCCTGATGCAGGATGGGTTATCTCGTGTGATGAGGGGAGCCCGTACCACAGATGGAGGCAGACTGTGTTTTACAACAGATTCACTTTTAAGAGAGCCTGCTAACCAACCAACCCATTAATATGCAGAGATTAATCCATCCATGAAGGCAGAATGGTCACTATCTAACCATCTCTTAGATGGCTCGCCTGGTCCCGCCTGCCCCTACTTCACAGTACAGATCAAATCCCAGTGTGTGTTTTGAAGGGGACATTGGAAGCAAAAGCACCGCCTTGGTTCTTTCTTCTCATTGGACACCTAAGTGGTCCCAAGTTCTCCTTCTAGGGACCATCGAGCTTTCTTCAGTCACAATTCCAGCTTTCCAGTATGTCTATGGTCAAATAAGGAGAATCCAGCGAACATTCTTGACTCTGTTTTTGACGCAGGGGCAGAAGGAGCAGAGCTGATGTCTTTCAATGATTTTATTTATAATTGAAACTCAGGTACTTGGGTTACGGGTTACGTGGCTTATCCCCAAAGCGATAGGAGATAACGGCATGGGAGGGCCTGAGCTAAAATTCTTACTCTAGAAAGCTTCAGGACTGACCTTATGAGAAGGCACCGTTTACGAAACCCTTCAGTGTTTCAGTGCTCCGACCAGGCTGTGGTACTTAGAAGGCAGAAGACCTAACCCTACTTTCCAGAAGGCTGCCGTCTTAGAGACATGTGGCCAGTTTGTAGCCAGTGAAGTCAGTAGTGAGAGGGCTGGGGACCGGCGTGGCTGGCGCAGTGTTTGTCTACTGCCTAAGAAGCTCTGAGAGTGATTCCCAGCACCATCCATATAAAGAGAGTAGCAGGGCCCACATGACTGTAATGCCAGCACTCACGAGGTGGTAACAGGAGACTCAGAAGTAGAGGTTCAAGGCCCTCCTCAGCCACATAGCAAGTTTAAGGTCAGCTTTAGCTACACTAGGCTCTGCTTCAAGTATGGAAAGAGTTAAGAATGAACTTCGCTAACCTCAGGAAACAGCTGGTGCACCTGTGGGTGCTTCCTACATCCGCAGAAGAGCAGGGTACGGAGTGGCCCATTCTACTGGAAGACCCTGGATCTAGATGAGGTCATTCCCTCCGAGCAGAGCTCAAATTCATTTCAGGAATTCAGAAAATGATGAAGAAAGGAAGTAACCCTTGAACCCACCTTTCCAAGGAAAAGCCAAAGTCATGCACTCAATTACTCTGTACCTGCATATAACTCTGAGTCACTCACCTCTACAAACATCTTTTGTCCACAAAGTATGTTAGACCTGGGCATTGGACTGGGAATAGAGGTCAGTAGTAAAGCATTTGTCTACCACTGGTCCTGGGGTCCATACTCAGTACCCACAGCCCCTACACACACACACACACACACACACACACACACACACACACACACACAATGATAACAAATTATAACCATTCCCTGAAAACAATCAGTTGCTGTTATAAATGTTAAGTTGGGAGCATAGCCCCCAGCCTTCAGCCCCCAGCCCCCAGCCCCCAGCCCCCAGGCCTGAGAGTTGTATTGGTCTGGATTCCAAATCCCAGCATGCCAGGTCCTGACCCCTCCCTGGGGTGGGGGGGGGTCAGGACCACTTCCACAGGGTATTTAAGTGAACTCCCAAAAGATGAACACGAGGTCCCTTTTCCTTCCTCCTGGTGGTCGCGTTCATGACTTCCCGGTTCCCTCTCGGGGCCACCCAAGAGCGCAGGAATCCCATTAAACCTGGATATTTTTTAATTTGGCTTGTTTTGATTTGGCTTGATTGGGATTTTGTGTTGGCAGAGAGCTCGTGTTAGGAAAAATTCCTAACAATAAGTATTAACAAGGTCTGTGAGGCTAAGCAGGCCCACTACCATTATGGGGGAAGACCCGTACAGGACCTGTTCGTGACTAACAACAGCGCTCTGTGGCAGGAAGAATCCTGCTGTAGCTTCACTAACTCCAAGTTCATCCTTCCCACGTTCCCTTTGGGCCTCCTTTTCCCTTATCTGTACAATTAGTAGCATTGCATAGTAACACTAAATTCTCTTCCGATAATTGATACTTCATTTTTTGTTTTGTGTGTATGTGTGGCATATGGTGCATGATTTTGTGCGTGGTGGGAGGTTGAGCACACCAAAATATAGCCAAGGACACTGGGTGTCTTACTCTGTCACTCCGCCTTATTCCACTGAGACAGTCTCTGCTGAGCCTAAAGATGGACTGGTGGCCACCAAGCCCCAGAGATCTTCCTGTCTCTCTTCCCACTCCAACAATGGTGAGGTCACAACTACAATATCCCACCTGGCTTTTCACGTAGGTTCTAGGGATTTGAACTCTGGTCCTCATGCTGTCACAGAAAGGGCCCTTATCCACCGAACCATCTCCATAGGCCCTGACATTTTGTTTCTAAGTCTTCTTTAAATCAGGTCACCAATAACCAGCACACAGCCTGTGCCCCTTTTCATTCCCAACTTTTACCTTGGCAGAAAGATGCAACCACCATATCCAACAATCATGGCAGGCTTCCTGTTTCCACAGTCTGTGCTGTAGGTCACATACAAGCCAATGGTCTGCGGACTCAACGCGAGAGAGAGAGAGAGAGAGAGAGAGAGAGAGAGAGAGAGAGAGAGAGAGAGAGAGAGGACTGCTGAGCAATTAGCAAAGCAAAGCTGTATTCCTCCTTGGAGCCCAGGGACATTCTAGGGACAGGCTGGGTTGTTTGGTTTTGTTTGAGGTGTGCTGGGATGAAAGGCATCCTGGAAGCGGAAGGCCAGTCATTCCTTCATTAATTACGACTGTAATTGAGGGTTTGTTCTGAAGAGCGATTCCTTTGAAATTACTTTCCCTCAAACAGCAAGAGCCACAAAGGGATCAGATATTCTGTGCCCTCTCTATTTCCTCCTGCACAGGAGCAGCTTCTTCTAGGACCTGAGATTCTGGTTTGTTCTGGCTCTGCCCTTATAAGTCTTTCTTACTCTGGCTGTAGAGAGTTTATCTGGAGTGTGTGTGTGTGTGTGTGTGTGTGTGTGTGCGTGCGTGCGTGCGTGCACACACACACACACACACACACACACACACTTGATTAATGTTTAGTTTTTAAAAGGAAAGTAAGTCTGTACTACACAAGATAGTCTTAACTGTGGACTTTAATCTGACCTTTTTTAAGTGAGTGTATATTGGAAAAATGCCACTGCAAGATTAGAAAGACACCTGAGATGGCATGCTACCCACCTGATGTCGTGGGCCCCGCCTCCGGGTTACCACGGGGAGGGAGGAGGTAACCTGCATATTCATGTGGTTCTAAACAACAACAGCAAAGTGTGTTGGCCCAGGGGCACCTCGGGATTGACCAAGAGGAAACACACGTTGCACAATGATAGGATCTTGTCAGTACAGTTGTCAGAGGAGGAAACTCCCACAGCAAAGGGCATAAAACCATCCCAGGCAGTCTGGGGCAGCTCAGTCCTGTGGTGTCAGAGAGTCTAGCCCTGCTCTATACACAGATGGAACCATGAACTCCAGCCACGGCTTTAGCCAGACCTACTCGGCCTCTGTCCACAGCCGTGGAAGCAGCTGGGGTCAGTCTGGGAGCTTCCACAGGACACCTAGCGTCCATGGAGGCGCAGGGGGTGTCCGCATCTCCCTTTCCTTCACTACGCCAGGCTGCCTGCCTCCTGGAGGATCATGGGGGTCTGAACGAGGCAGTCCCCTGCTAGGTGGAAATGGCAAGGCCACCATGCAAAACCTCAACAATCGCCTGGCCACCTACCTGGAGAAGGTACGGGCTCTGGAGGAGGCCAATTCAAAGCTGGAAAGTCGTATCCTACAATGGCATCAGGAGAGAGAACCTGGCAACAGAAAAGATTATTCCCAATATGAAGAAAACATCAGCCACCTTCAGGAGCAGGTAAGACACTGAGAGACTCTGAAGCTGACCATGGAGGATAGGGGGAGGGGGAAAAAACAGCTCACGTGACAGTTCCAGGGGAAAAGAGCAAAAGAATTCAAGTCTCAAGTATTGCTCATGTAAATCCTACTGTCATATCTTAACCATGGACTTGGGGAAACTTGTTTGTAAAATTAGTTTTCCTCTCTACAAATAATATGGAAAGTAAAGACAGCAAACATTTCAGAATTATTATCGAGTATCTTTTAAAAAGCAAAACTGCCTGGTTTTCTGCATGCTTTGAAACATAAAAAAAAAAAGTATCTAAGCCTTAGAAATGCCAGGCAGCCAGGCACCGTGCAGTATCACTTTAGATCCAGCAACGTCAGGGAGATGATAAGGGCTGGCATGCAGGGTGCACCCTCGGTACACAAGGCACAGGAGAGAATTTACTTTCTCACGACATCCATTCTACTCCACCTCAGCGTCCTGGCGACAGTGTGCCTCTCTAGCCACGAAAGACTGAGTGCCCAAAAAGCTGTCACACTCCACCAGCAGGTATGCCACTGTGGCATCCTTGGCTATTTTTCTAGAAGTTGCTAGAAGTTAAAGTTGCTCACATTTCTGAGAATGGCATATTGCTGCAGCGGAGGGGGGGGGTAGGATAAAATGAGAGCCAATTTAAAACGTGGAATAGGCTACGGAGATATGCCTCAAGAAATAGCATGCTTCCCAACCAAGCATCTAAAAAGCTAAGGTCCCACCTTCTGGGGTGTCAGGACGCAAGTAGAGGGAGGCATCTCACAGTTACGCACCTCCCCTTTGTATGAAGGAGTTCCAGGAAAACCCCTGTGGACTCTTGATGTAGCCTACCCTGGAGAGGCCATCGCAGGCTTCCAATATTAATACCATATTATTTCACAACACTCAGCCATCTTTGCTTGAATGTAGGAAGGACCAATCAAGATAACATAAATCTGTCCTTGTAATGACCCCTAATTATTGAATAATCAGCCTAATAACCGAGTGTGTAATTGCGTTAACTACAGAGTGCACGGCTGTCTTCGTGAAGAAAACAAGGTGACTCAACATCCACACAGTGCTTTTCGTTTAATGAAGGTGCTTTGGCATTAGAACGGAGGGAAACGATGATGCTTGCCAATGGTCAGCCAGGAGCGTGGATCCCAAAGAAATACCAGGCTACACCTGACCCAACAGCATGGATCCCAAAAGCAGAGACAAGTAGAGAGAGGGAGGAAGGAAAAGGAAACCAATATTGGGCACTTCCTGTATGCCAAGCAGTGGGAAGGGAGGGTTCAAATGTGCATGTTGGTGAGAAGGGCTTTCTGCAATGGTGGGACTGATCTATATTACCTGACTTAATTCTCACACCAACTATTAGGAAATTCAAGTTCAAAAAAAATGTGAAATAACCCCCAAAGGCACTAGCAAAAGGCAGAGGTGGGACTTTCACTTGGGTCTCTCTTGAATGATCCAGCCTCCACTTCAGCATGGTGCCAACTCGCCAGCCTGGTACAAAGATGAAATGTGTGTATTGTTCTCAAGAATGTGGCAGCGTGTTGGCAGAACTATTCATGCCACACATAGTTCAGAACGTACCATTCAGTTCTCCTAACTCTGCGGAGCAAATATTTTTATCCCCAGCTTTCACACCAGGAGACTGAAACTGGATACTTCCTTTCGGCTTGCTTTTCTAAATCCTTTAGAACAGAAATGAGAGGGGAAATGAGGGGATTCAGCTGTGAGGATGGGCAGCCAGCCCACTCTCTGCCAGGCCAGAACTCTGGATTCTGAAGCCAAACAGGTCAAGGTTCAAGTTTTTCTAGACAGTCCTTTGGATGTTTCACTTTCTCTGGTTTGGAAGAGTGTCGCTCTTGAAGGTCGAGGTTGTCTGTCATTCCTGACTTCCCCTATTTGCAACTGAGGTCCTAAAAGGTGCCTCAGTCCCCTGGGGCTTGCTCTCCCTGGGTCCTGCTGAAATATTCTGAGTAAATACAACATTTTGCCCTCATTTTGTAATGTTAAGTGCTACTCCAAAAGTCTGGGAGAAATGCAGTTCAAAAGTGATTCCATACCTTTCAAAACACAGAATTGGACATAGCCATAGGAATATCATTCATAAAACTCCCTGGTGATTCTCAGCGTGTGACATTTGGGAGCTTGGTCAAATTGTCTACTTGCCTCTACTGAGTAGGAGATTACATGCCTTGGGGCAATGATACTATGCTAACACACTAACTAGATTTTTTTCAAAGAATGAACTTAGGGCCTTGGGGAGAATCTAGACAATTATTACAACATACAGTTTAAAAATCTATGCCTCATATACTATTTCTCAATCCATCCCAATCCATTTATGACTATGAAGGAAGTCTCAGAAATAACGGCTGCATTATAATACCATATTAAGTAAACCCAAACAGTGAGAAGTTTCAAATATGAGATGTGGGTGCTGGAGAGATGGCTCCGTGGTTAAGAGGATTTACAGTTCTTGCAGAGGACCTAAGTTTAGTTCCCAGACCTCACAAGATGGCTCACAACCACCTGTAACCACAGTTCCAGGGCATCCAATAGCCTCTCTGTTCTCTTTAGGCTTCTGTGTGCACACATATATACACTCAGCCACATGCACATAAATACACAAATGTCAATAGATGATAGATAGATAGATAGATAGATAGATAGATAGATAGATAGATAGATAGATAGATAAGAGAGAGATAAGGGTTCCATGTAGCCCAGATTGGCCTTGAACTCACTATGTGACCGAGGATGATCTTGAACTCTTGATCCTCCTGCCTTCACCTCTCCTGTACTGGGATTTCAAGAATGTGCCATCATGTTATATTTATGCAGTTCCGGGTATTGAACCCATGCTAGGCAAGCACTCTGCAAACTGAGCTATGTCATCTACCCTCTGTGTACTTTATGCCACGTACACTCCAAGGCCTCACTCACATGGACCACAAGAATGCTGGCTGCGGAGGAATTACATACCTGATGTTGGCTTCTCAATGGACAAGTGATCACTTTAACTTGGAAAAGTCAAATAAGTTCACAGGGTATTTTTAACTTCTCTGGTTTTGATGTGTGCACTGTGGGGCTGCTAATGAGGGGAGTGTCAACAAGCCCAGTAGTGTGGATGACTACGGTCACTCAGTGCACGAGGAAGAAGGTGCTCAGGGTGCTGAGCTTTGGGGATGGAGCTACTTTTACTTTGTGTGAGTAAATAATATCAGGAATAAGAAGCCTAGAAGGGAGAATTCTGGTAAAAAAAAAAATGCCATAAAGCAGCACTGTGGGCAATAAGCCAGGATGGACCTGCAGTTTTCACTTTCAGGGCAAAATTCAATGAACCTTCCAGAATCCCTGTAGTATAACAAGTATGTGTGCAATATTATCTCATTTACCATCTCCTAGCCCTCACAATGCATGGGTGAGCGGCCATTATTACTGTTCTCACCATTTTACGGATGCAGAAACTGAGACTCTGATGGGCTCAGCCAGCTAATGAGTAAGACAGGACCCCAGGCCTGCTCTCAGAGCACCAAGCCCAGCGTTCCCCCGACTTGTGAAGGCTGCATTGTGCATTCACAGGACCAAATTCCAAGTCCTTGGTGAAGCTTTAAATAGGAGCAGCGTTTTAAAAGGCACCTTTGTGTTAAGGAAGAGCTTTGCCCTAAGAAAAATTCTCTCTAAATAAAGGAATTAGCTGTACAAATACAATGGGAATGCCACAGGGTTCTATGACTCCAGCTACATTGCAAAAGCTTAAAGCAAGGATCTCCTGTTTATAATTGATACAAGCACCTTATTGAACAAATGATGGGACTGAAGCACAAGGGTAGGATGTAGCCTGATGGGGAAGGAAGTCAGGCCAAAGAAATGCTACAGTTTCTACTCTGTCACAATGCTTCGTACAAAAAGATAGAAACTTTCAGACAATGAGAAATTGGACCCTGTTTCCCCACATCAAATGTGGGCCCTTTTTCCATTCATAATGTCCTGTATACCCAATTTCTCAGACAAACAGCTCCAATGGGTGTTTTATTTTAATGTAAATAAAACTTATGGGAATATCTAGTGACCAGTTTCAGCTGGAGGTTTTAATACTGTGGTAACTTCTTTTTTTTTTTTTTTTTTTTTTTTTTTTAGAGCCTGTCCTGGACCTAGCTCTTGTAGACCAGGCTGGCCTCGAACTCACAGAGATCCGCCTGCCTCTGCCTCCCGAGTGCTGGGATTAAAGGCGTGCGCCACCACCGCCCGGCCTGTGGTAACTTCTTAAGTAGCACCATTCGATGGTAGATAATTCACTCAGTCCTTGCTGTAACCGCTTCCATGGAGGCAACCTCGTCACAAATGTATTACAAATACATACATCTTCCTGACGTTTACATATGTGGATCTCGTCACTTTGGGCAAAATAATAACGATTGTTTTATATGACGACTATCTGAAGTATACTTCAGATTAGCAATCATGGAGGAAGGGTGACTATGTCAAGTGTAAGAAACACACACATCGAAGTTAACACCTGTACTTTAGGAAATCTTACCCTATAGTCACAACCAGAAAAAAAATCTCAGAAGCTGGGGGATGGCTCAGTGGACGAGGGCAACTACTGTGCAAGCGTGAAGACCTGGGTTTGGATCCTCAACCTTCATGTCCAAAGGCAGGAATAACTATGCATACCTGAAGCCCCAGCACTAGTCGGGAGAAGTGGGAGACATTGCTGAGGGTGCTGGTCACCACCCGAACTCCAGGTTCAATAAGAAACCCTGGCTCAAAGGAATAAGGAAAGAAGTGCCAGAGCAGGACACTTGAGGTCCTCCTCTGTCCTTCTGCAGCCCATGCATGGGCATGTGCATGCAAACACACCACACCACACACACGCTCACGCACATGCATGCCCACACGCATGCACACACACACATGCACACGCACACGCATGCACACGCACACAAACACACACGCATGCACATACACACTACACACACGCACACAAACACACTCACACACATGCATGCACACACACATGCATGCACACACACACACACCACTTTATTTTGAAACAAAAAAAAAAATCTCATCACCCAAACTCTAACATTTTCAGATTGTAAACAAAGCACTAAGTCGTGTTCCCTACCTTACCCCACTTCACTCCTCCAGGGGTCACATCAACCCCAGCCTGTCAAAGTGCTACATAAACTTGTGCTCTTCTCAGTCTTGGCAAGAGAAGCTTCTTATCGCAATGGATAGCAGCTGGCAGAGACTCCTAACTGTCAACAACTGTGGGTGCCCAGATAGAGACAGGGCATCTATTTCTGTCTGCCCTGCTCCCCGAGGCACAGGGAACACTGAAAGAGAGGGCAGAGAGAATGCAAAAGGCAGAGGATAGGGAGGAGAGTTGGGAAATGCTCTGCATTTGAGAAGCATGGCCACCGCTTCAGCACACAGGAGCTCACAGCAGCCGTGGTACCTTCACGAGACCCGCACGAGACCAAGCCAGTTAAAACTTCCAGCACAGGTGAAAGAGGGGATCATGAGGCCCCGCCCCTAGCTGAGGAGCTACCGGCAGTCAGAGACTACTTGAAGAGAGAGAGTTATTTTTCTTTGGGGGCCGGATTGGATAGCACTCATTGGGCTTAGTGGGTTAAATAATAATAGCAATAACAATAGAGAAAAGAAGGGAGAAAGATGAGCACATTAAAAAGACATGGAAACCAACAGCAGACCTATTCTTTCTGTGTTTTTCACCTGGCACATGTGGCCTGATTCTCACCATTCTGCTAAATAAATAAATAAATAGAATTTTTCAAGAAGGAAAAGGTTGTTGTCTGTGCTGCAAGCTTCTGGCAGAGGAAACTGAAGCTTAGACGCGCAGCTGTCATGGGTGGATCTGTCCCCTGGACTAACTCGTACTGTACCCATTTTACAGATAGTGGAAAGTAAGATGACCAATGCTCAAATTGTTGTGCTCATTGACAACGCCAAGATGGCAGTGGATGACTTCAACACCAAGTAAGTCCCTTCTTCACAGAGTTCCACAAAAGGGAAGCTCGACCTGCTGCAACCGGCTGCCAAAATCTTCCTGGGTTATACTTAAAAGGGCACAGCGAGCGTCTTGTGCAATTTAAATAAGCCAGGTATAAAGTGCACATGAAAGTATGTGAAGATTCAAATATGAATTAAGAATTAGGCTCTATTAAAAATGTTTCATTTTAGGGATGGTAATTTTGTTGTACTTATACAGAAAAAAAAATCTCTTTTTTTATTAGATGCATGCTGCTGCACTTAGGGCTCAAATGCCATAATGTCCATAATTTGCTTTGAACATTTTCAGCCATGAGTCACGTATATTGGTGCACGCTTGCAATCTCAGCTCTTGGAAGGCAGAGGCAGCAGGGTGGTGCATTGGAGAGCAACCTGGGATATATATTGAGTTCAAGAGCATCCTGAGCTACATAGCAAGACCTTATCTCAAAAATAAACTACCAGCTACCACAAAAAAAAAATTTTCAGCAATGAATCTAAATGAAGCAAATACGCGAGACACTGGTGGGTAACACAGCTAGGTGGCAGGTCCAGGTCTGTGTGAATTCTCTTCTATACTGAATTTAAAAGGAGGCACTGAGTCACCAACACAGACAAGCACAGCATGGAACAAATGTTCTGTATCCCTGTATATGTCCTGTTTCAATGTATCAAAAGCTGATGATGCCCTGCATGCCTCTTACTTCCACCTGGAAAGTAAGAAAGCCCCTTCTCACCCCATGTGGACTCCGGCCAAGCCCATGGCCTTCCAACATCAGCTGTGTTCTAACCCCACCTCTCTCACCAAAGGTTTGAAAAGGAACACTCCTTAAAGAAAGAGTTGGAAACTGAAGTCGAGAGCCTCCGAAAGACCTTGGATGATCTGACCATTGTCACGACAGACCTGGAACAGGAGGTGGAGGGAATGAGAAAGGAACTCATCCTCATGAAGAAGCGCCATGAGCAGGTGGGACTGCCCTGGGATCCTGGGAACCAGCTCTGCCCCTAACTTCACCACCCAGGGTGACCCCATAGTAACAGAAGAGGCCACCACCTGAGTGCCAGTTCCAGTGTCCTTCACACGGAACCATAGAAACATCGAGGTTTTTCTAATTTCACGGTTATCTTCTTAGATGTTAAATGTAACCTAGTACAGTGATAATGAACAGGAACTGGCAACAACAACAATATTAGTAGCAATTTGTTATCACACACTGGCTTCCCTGACTCATTAGTATAATACTGTAAGAATCAGGACTGGGAAGATGTCTCAGTGGGTATAGTGTTTGCTGTTTAAACATAAAGATCACAGTTTGGATCCCCAAAGCCCCCTAGGCAGATGTGGTACTTCCTGTAATCCCAAAACTGGGGGCCAAAGATTGGATCCACAGGAAAGCCTGGCTGGGTAACACTAACCAAATGAATGAGCACTGGGTTCAGCAAGAGACCCTGACTCAATAAAATAAAAAAGTGGATAACAGTGTGTTGTGGGGAAGGCCTGCTTGTTCTACCAGACCACTGGCTAGCTTAGCCCTGAAATAACCACACAGAAACTGTATTAATTAAATCACTGCTTGGCCTATTAGCTCTAGTTTCTTACTGGCTAATTCTTACATCTTAATTTAACCCATTTCTATTAATCTGTGTATCGCCAGTGGCAGTGGCTTACCGGGTAAAATTCCCAGCATCTGTCTCCGGGGATCCATGGCATCTCTCCAACTCCACCTTCTTCCTCCCAGCATTCAGTCCAGTTTTCCTGCCTACCTAAGTTCTGCCCTATCAACAGGCCAAGGCAGTTTCTTTATTCATTAATGGTAATCAAGGCACACAGAGGGGTCTCCCACATCAACAGTGAAGGAAGACTGATAGCATCAGCATTGAGGTACCATACATATGAACATGAATGTGCACATATACCTGCAAACATGCTTACACACATGTGTGCACAGGATACACTTAAGATGCAAAACTATAATAATCAAGTGGGACTGGGAAGAAAGCTCAGTCAGTACAATGCTTGCTGCAGAAGCTAAGGACGTGAATTCAAACCCCTAGCACACACATAAAAAATCCTGGTGTGGTGGCATGTGCCTGTCACCCCAGCACTAGAAAAAAAACAGAGACAGGGGGATGCCTGGAGTTGACTAGTCATCCTGTATTGCCAGATTGTAGAGTTTTATGTTCATTGAGAGACCCAAAAATGAGGTGGAGGGCAACCTCTGGCCTCTAAATGCATTTGCACATGGGTACATGTATTTACAAACATGTATGAACACATACATTGAAACAGAGGCAAAGACAGAGAGTAAATGTGCGACCAAGCTTCCCTCATTGGTAATGTGCAGAAAGCAAGAACAATGGTAGAAAGAGGATGCTAAAATGCAAAACTCAAGAATCCTCAGCTACAGAAGCATGTGACTGAATTGCAGAAATACCTGTCATTCATATTAAGTCCCTGAGACTAACAAAAGGGCATAAAAAACGTGTTGGGCAAACCCAGTTGCTTCTAAACATCAGAGCTGGGTTTCTGAATAGCTGTCTAAACAGTGATCGCTAGCTACACCTTTCCTGTGGCCACTTGGTTTCCATGAAGCATAAGGCACGGCATTTTTAAAACCTCTCTAACGTCTGACTTTTGGTTCCTGAACTAACTGCTTCCCCAAAGCTTTGGCCTAGACCTGAAAATGTTGGCCACTTAAATACATAGACACATTAGCAAAGAATATTTGCTATAAAGGAGTCTATTTGCTTCAGACATGTAATTGTTTCTGGAATGTTCTCAACCAAGGTATTAAGTCAAAGAAACCATCTGCCTATGTGTTGTCATAGTTTGAACACAAATTGTCCTCTGCTGGCTTGGGCTTTGAATGCTCTGTTCCCTCTCATGGGACTTTGGGAGGTGGAATACATCTGGAGGAAGTAGATTACAAGGGGCAGATCCTTGTGGGTATTTGTTCCTGCACAACAGGTGAACGCTCTCTCACGCTCGCTCTTGTTCTCTCCCTCCCTCCCTCCCTCCCTCTCTCTCTCTCTCTCTGTCTCTCTCTCTGTCTGTCTGTCTCTCTCTCTGTCTCTCCCTCTCTCCTCTCTTTTTTCTCTCTCTTTCCCCACCCCTCTCCCTCTCCTCCTCTCTCTTTTCCCTCCCCCTCCCCCTTATCCCTCTATTTCTCCTCTCTCTCTGCTTCTCTGTCTTGCTCCTTTCTGCCCTTCATGAGGTGAGGAAGCCCCCCTACAAGTTCCCAGGTGTTTTCTGAGTGTGGTATTTCTCATCCCTATGTCTCTATGGGAACACCTTAAGGATTGGGAAACGGAGTTTTGCTCAGTTTCAGAGGCTCAATCCATGGCTACTGGGCCCACGCACTTGGGCAGTGTGACACAACAGCAAGAGCACGGGACAAAAGACGTTCTTCACTTCATAGCTAACAAGAAATAGCAGACAGGATGGGGCCAGGGATAAGCTCTCTCCATAGACTCACCCACAGGGACCCACCAGCAAAGTTCCACCTCCTGAAGCTTCCCAAGCCAACCAAGAAAATGCTATTGGCTGAGAATGAAGCCCTCAGCTCACTGCCCTTTGCAGGGGAGACACTTTAATCCCCAAACCATAGAACATGTGTTATATTAGTCTTTATTTCATAAAGTTTTAGAGAATTTGCCCACAATGGTTAATCAATTCGTAATAACTATGAAGCTGCCACACCAGTGAGAGTGGCCGCCATATAAATAGAACAATGTACCAGTGCCAATCAACACAACCATCCAGCCTTCTGGTGGCTATGGGCCACTTCACTGTCTTTCTGTTATTAAACAGGAAATGGAGGAGAATCATCTGCCAAGTGACTTCAAGGTCAACGTGAAGGTGGACACCACTCCAGGGGAAGATCTCATCAAGGTCTTGGAAGACATGAGGCAGGAATATGAGCTAATAATAAAGAAGAAACACCAAGAGCTGGACACCTGGTTTAGAGAGCAGGTAAAGGAAAGTGACCTGACCTCCCAAGTCTTCCACTGCCACATGTCACCACACCAATGCATCTGCTTATGCTTGGTTCACAGTCAGCAGCCATGTCCCAGGAGACAGCCAGCCTGGCACCCGTACAGGGCAACCAAAGTGACATCCATGAGCTGAGGCGAACATTCCAGGCCCTAGAGATTGACCTGCGGGCACAGCACAGCAGGGTGAGTTGAGCCCCAGGTCCCCAGGCTCCTTGGGACTTCTCTCATTCACTGCTTTCCATCCCAGTTGTTCGTGATGAGAAATGTGTGCAGAGTGTGAAAACACAGCTAGACTCTGAGTGAGTGGTGAGTGGCTCGTTATGCCCAATGTTGTTAATCACATTATATTGACCTTTCTGGGTAGGTCTTAGACCTTTCATTCTAAAGATAAGGAAACCAAAGCTCCAGACAGTTAATGAATTTGACAAAGGTCACACAACTAGTGAGCAGTTGGTGGTGAAGCTGTGTGATTTCAGGGATGGTGGATGCTGCACACCTTCACCCCCACCCATATTGTCTACCAGTTCTCACTCCACTTACAACCAGTGTGTTCCCCAAACTCCAATAGAAAGACATTCCGGCACTAGCATGATAGGTGGCAAATTTAGCCCTCGCTGACTTCATTGGAATGACAGATCACCCACTATCCTCCATCTGTTCTTGAGTCTAAGCCATGTCTATCTTCCTCGTGGTTTGGTAAGATGCTGTGCACGAATGCTGCTCCCAGAGCCTGTTGTGTGTAATCTATCATGCAAGTATAGTGTAAATAGGTAATGCAATTAGGATTTTTCTCCTTCAGTTTAAAGTAATATGGTACAGAAATGCAGGTGGTAAATCCAGACAACATGAGGACTTGATCTCAACCCTAGCTGAGAGGCTTCATTCTGAAGTTTCAGAACTTCCTCAAAAATGGCTGCCTGTCAGTGCTGTTCAGAAATTATCACTGAAGACCAAGACTAGATTCACCGAACAACTGGACACTCAGTTATCATATGAATTTAAGATCAGCATCTAAGTCATTTTTAAGTATATAGGAATGTTTGGTGTTATAGGGGGATAATGGGTATGGGCATATTTATCCTAAAAAGTGATCATTGCTCATCGTTAGTCCAACTGCACATAGCATCCCTGTATCAGATTGCTCTCTGAGGATGCAGTCTCTCCCTCCTGGAGTTTTTCATCCAACCAGAGATAAAAAAAAGAAACATTAGGAATGGTTCAAAGCCAGGCAACCTATGTTCGATCCCCAGTAGGTAGAGTAAACCAGCCGTGCTAGGAGAAGGCAGTGGAATTGTCATGAGATCCCTGACACAACGGCTTTATGCCCCAACCATAGCATCAGACGAGCCAGCACCAACCCTAAGTCCCAACTCTGTAAGTCAGCTTGTTTCTCAAGACATCTAGCAGAGTGGTCGGGAGAAGTTAACACTGAACAAGCAGGTTTTGCCAGGGCCCCCAGTGGACTAGTGAATGCGCCCTGCCTGCCTCTTTCAGAAATCTGCTTTAGAAAACATGCTGACAGAGACGCAGACTCGGTACTCCTGCCGCCTCCAGGACATGCAGCAGATCATCTCTCACTATGAGGAGGAGCTGCTGCAGCTACGCCAAGACCTGGAGCGTCAGAACAGTGAACACAAAGTGCTGCTGGGCATCAAAACCCACCTAGAGAAGGAAATCGCCACCTACCGCCAGCTCCTGGAGGGAGACATTGAAGGGTGAGGCAGTTGTGGCTGGAACATGCTGGACATGACGCTCCTATGCATGGGAATGAATGTCTCCCCGGGGTCTAGGCCACAGTGGCTCTAAAGAGAAAGGCTAATTTTTTTCTGGAATATTCCTCAATCGTGTCTCTCATCAAGTATGAGCTAAAAGGTTGGTTCTCCCTGCACTCAGAACAGTTAATAAAGTATTAACTCCAAGCAGGGATGGCGGAAGGACAAAAAGATTTGACTACTGTGTTTCTCCAATAGAGGACATACAATTTGAGCCCAGAAATAAAACACAAAAGTCAGAGGAAATATTTTAAACTAACAGCAGAGAAAGAATCCTAAGACGGTCAAGATTTTCAAACTAATGCTTCCGACCATCCAAGGGAATACTAGCCATGAAGAGGTCCACACATGCCCTATGGCCCAACAAATGGCCCAGAAGTTTTTTTGTCCAAGTTTATAAATAAAATGTGACTGGGTGAAACTATGAGCAGCCTGAGTATCTCATGGGTCCAGACTGAGGCCCATGAGGCAAAGTCTGCAGGGCCCTGGAAAGAGAGAGAGAAAAACTTGGGAAAATTCCCTAACTCCAGAACGTCTAGGAGGTGATCCTCTTCTCTGAGGGACCCGGCTAGCCTCCACAAACTCATAATCTTGCATCTACCAGGCTCAACTACCCTCTCTAACCAGCTGAAAAGTAACACGCAAGCAAAGGAAGGGCTGACGGTTGCTAAGGTGACTTTCCATCTTTCTCTCTTGCCTCCGTAGGACAATGGATGGACCGGAGTCAGGAACAAAAGGTAAACGAGCCCCTGTTTTACTGTCCAACATTGCCTACATTTGCCAGAATCCTTACTCAGCTCCCAAATGTCCTGAGCTCAAGTTTTATTTTCCTCCCAGATGAGCAGAAAGAAATCTTCAACTAAGTTAACAAGTTGGGTGCCACAGAGAAAAGTGACCCCCAGTTATGTTATCAGTAGAGCAGTAACTGAGTAGCTCTTATTCAAAGAACTTAGGAACAAATGAATTAGGGGTTTGAATGGGGGTTTTTTACTATATATTTTAATGTGCATGGAGATATCTTGAGGATGGAACCCGACACTAAACATGAAGTTCAGTTATGTTTCATGCATATGTAGCCTATATACAGACCACATTATAATATATATAACAATATATGAAATAACTTTTGCATGAAGTAAAGTCTTGGAGTGTATAATGGAGTGTATATGAGGAGGCTTATAGCATCATGTCAGTGCTCCAAACGCTTGAGAATTTGGAGCATTTTGGGACTTGGGGATTTTGAATAAGAAAAGCTCAGCTTGTATATGCAAGCTCTTTGCAAGAGAATACAGGTTCAAGTGATGGTTGAGAGCGTTCTGTCCCTCCTAAATAATGAAGTCTGTCCATTAGACTCCTGGGAAATTGCATCGCATCAGTTCCCAAACCTGACTCTGTTAAAAAGCAGGGCTGCCAGTGAGATTTGAGTAGAGAGTGACCAATGCGGTGTGAAGCCAGATGAGGTGGGAAATGAGACACACACGTTTCCTTCTCTCGAGTAGACGTGCTGTCTTGCAGTGTCCTAAAGACAGAGCAAGCTCTTCCACAAGGAAGAAAGGGGACAGGAAAGAGAAAAAAACAACCAAAGTTTTTACTTTGCCCAACTCAATAATCTCACATTTTTGACCCAGGAGTCATGTTTTCTCAGATTACCATGAATACACAACAGAAAAGTTCGGGACACTAGCATGTAGGTTATGCATCACTTTCTGATTCAGTTTTTAATGAAATTATTCTATGGCATTGGAGATTCAGAGAATCTGAGTTGAGCTAACCATTCCAGAGCAGCTGGCCTAACTGCCTTGTTTCTGCAAAATTAGACAGATGTCACAAAACTCTCCTTAGCTATACCTGGGGGTGGGTAGCCCAGTACTTGATCAACTGTGTACTGTGCAAGGGACTTGAGTTTTCATTTGATTTTTTAATTTCCCCTTATACCTGTATTAATAGTTTCCATTCTTCCCTATGGCCTAGAACCAGTTTATTTAATTAATGTTTCAGCAAAGCGCTTATTCAAATAAGGGATGATGCCTTTGAAACAGTAAAGTATTCTGGCTTCTCACCATCCGTGCCATGCTTCTAGAACTTAAAGCAAGATGTCCTGCATGGCATGTAGTTCTCTGTAAACTGACTATCTGTGGTAAAGAGCCGCAGAGTCCTCGTGAGTAGAAAGCACTTCTCAAGAGCTTCTGGCCGGAGGTCAGCTTCTGCACCAGGCTCCAGATCTCCAGAAACTGGCAATGTTCAGAGGCCTTTGCTTTCTGGAGGAAGTGGGGATTTCCTCCATGCTAAGATCCTTTCTCCCTGCAGCAGAGTCTACCATATAGCATTTTGCAAGACACAGGAATCCTGCAGGGGCTGGGGGCATGGAATTGAACATGAACACAGTTCACATGGTGGGGGGAGCCTGGCAGTGACCTTTTCGGTACTGTTTCCCTCAGGATCTGCAATGTCAACGATCAAGGCCATCACTCAAGAAAGTGTCAATGGAAGAATAGTGCTTTCTCAAGTGAATGAGATCCAAAAGCATGTGTGAGGCCAGTAAGTCTCTGGCCATTGTAAAAGCCTTGTTCCCCAATGGAAAACCCTTGCCTAGACGCTAATGGGTGAGTCTCACTGGGAATCCTTGAAGCTTTCGGATTCAGAAACTTTTTTCTCCATAATGGTCTCACCTGACTTCCCATAATGCTCTTAACATATTGCTGGAATATTTGAGTCAAAGAAGAAGTTTATAAATTAAGGCTCTACTCTCCTGCTCTCCCAGGGGCCCATCAATGTGCATCCGGTTTGTAACCAATAAACCTCCATACAGGTTGCATCCTGTCTCTTCTTACGTCACCAGACAAGACAGGACCTCAGTGTCTTTCTACTGAGATGCTTGTGGAGAACTTCCATGAAAGATCTTCAAATGTCAGACGTGTCCCCAGTAACTGAGCACTTGTCTGATGGTCACCCTGAAGCTATGCAACCCAGGGATGAGATGTGGTTCTTAAGGCCCTCTAGAAGCTGCTAACAGAAAAGGGGGTGGGAGATCTAGAGGAAGGAATCTCTGAAAGATCTCTCGAGGTAGCCAAATGCAGGTAAGAAAGGAGCTGAGTGTAAAAATTAAAGCTAAAATTAAGAAAGAAAATGAGATTTGAGGGGCTAAATGTCATTACACAGGAACACTAAGACCCAAATTGCAAATGTCAGGATCCAGAGATTCCTGGGGACTCTATGCCTGGTGGCTAAACTACTGGTATGATGACCCTTGTCCCCTTGAGAAGAGGCCATATTCTCAGGTTCTAGGAGAGTAAGTCGTTCTTCTGTGTCTGGATTGGAGGGGCTCTGCTGGGGGGGGGGGGAAGAGCTAGAAGTTCACCTGTCTGCTTTAGACATCATCACAAGGTGGAAACATGGAACGATGAGCTATCAGCAACTTAAGAGATGACAAGCACAAAATTGGCAAAGTCATCCATTTTACAAACGAATAGCACAGAGAGGTGACAGTGTTTAGCCAAAGGCTCGCTAGGCCAGTACTGCTGGAGAGAGGTCTGTGTCTCGTGGTCCCTCCAGCAGTAACTCATTAAGCTAAAAGTAGATGCGGTTGGGTGCCTTTATCTTCTGCCCCATTTGCAGCATCTCACTTTCATTAGTTTTCCTACTCTCTTTTTTAAAGTGTATGGCTATTAAATCTGCATGTATGTCTGTGTATCACATGCATACAGTGACTGAGGATACAAGAGGGTATCAGATCTCCAAGAGCTGGAGTTACAGACAGGTGTGAGCCACCATATGGGTGCTGGGAATGGACACAGTTCCCTGAAAAAGCAGCCAGGGATCTTAGCCACTGTGCCATCTCTCAAGCCCTTACTAGTCGCTTTCAAAGGATTTCAGTTGATGATTTCTAAACTGATAATCTATTAAACCTGATTTTGTTTTCCCTTTAATGCAACAGTTAGTGTTTCTGACCTTTAATGCCCCAAGAATGAAAAAAATCTAACGATCTAGAAAGAAAACAAACAGAATAAGGAAAATAGGCTAGCCATATCGCTAGGAATAAAAAAAAATTAAATTAAATTCCATGAATCCAGGTGCAAAATTTTAAGTTTGTCTTTATGATTTGACTGTTTCAGAGAGACTGAAAGATAGCAAACACACAGGTCTCTCCAATGACTCCTCTGTGTTCTGTATTAATCCATAGTGATGTGTGTAGACAGAAGTTTCCTGGCCTGTCTGCTCCCAAATAACCAGCAGTTGCTTCCAAAAAAAAAAAAAAAAAAATGACTCGGAGACTTAACATAAATTTAAATGCTCAGCCAACAGCTCAGGCTTGCTACTAACTAGCTCTTACAATTTAACCCATTTCTATTAACCTATGTGCTACCCAAGGCTCGTGTCTTTTACCTCTATCTCATTTTGTGTATCCGACTTGTCTTGTATCTGGTTGGCAATTCCTCTGACTCCATCCTTCCTCATCCCATCAGTCTCAGTTTGACTTTCCCGCCTAACTTTATCCTGTTCAGCTATTGGCCAACTTGTTTATTAAACCAATCATATGGACACATATTCACACAGTGTACAGAAAGGTAATTCCACAGTGGATGTGATTTTGAATGAATCCACATTAGAGACGATTGGTTAACTTTATCATTTCGTTCCACTCAAAGAATCTATGTTAACGTTAAGGGCACAGATCTCCAAGCAGATCTAAAAATATTCTTTTCTATTTTAAAACCCACTCATTCTGCAACATTCTTCCTTAAAATATAAAAAAAAAGTTCACAAGATTTTTATCCATCCTCACCCATGCCACTGGGGCAGGCATCCACAGATTCAGTTACTCCCATGTCAAAATTATTTGGAAAACTAATTGGATTTGCATTGAGCATGTACAGACTTTTTTCCTTGTCACAATTCCTTGAACAGTAGTTTATAACAATTTGCTTTGCAATAGGTATTGTAAGTAATGTATAGGTTATACTAAAATGCTATGACATTATGTATGACAAACTTGAACACCCACAGATTTTAATAATCACCCCAGTCTACTCCTCTTCAAATGCCAAAGGACCACTGTACACGTTCTTCTCAAGATGAAGTTTGAATGTTCCTCAAAAAGTTCCTGAGAGAGGTGGAGGGTGTAACACGGTGCTAGAGTGCCTGCATCCCACACACAAGGCCGTGGGTTCAATCCCCAGCACCAACAGAAAAAAAGAATGCCTGGAAGAAAGGCACATGCCAAGGCAGAGTAAAACCTACAAAAAACAACCTCAGAAAACAATCGCTAAAGTTACAATCATAGTTTATAGGTGATTTGGAAACTGTAAATAATCTTCATATACTTAGACCTAAAATCTTCATTTTTAATGCTATCAGTTAAAGTAGCCCGTGTACCCCAGTTTTCCCAGTTCCAAGCAAACTGCATCAGTGAATGATTGCTACCCTTTCACGAAGAGCAAGTAAAGAAAATTATACCTTCTAAATAAAGACACAGCTGCATGAGTTTGGGCTCTAACTCACATAGACTAACCTTTATCCCGAATTTAAATCAGCCCAAAGCTCTTGCAAAACACCCATTACAAATCAATTAATTCTTGAGTATTGAAGTAAGCTGCCAACTAGAGAGGTTTCTATTTACATTTGGTTTGGGCAAACACACACCCAACCCACATGAAGGAGGAGGTAATAAATTCCACTGTTTCATTCCAGAAATACCAGGAATAAATAGTGATTATTACGCTGCTACCACAACCCAAGTGAAGCAATCGTTGCCTAATCCAGAGATGTGGGGAGGATTATTCTGGAATTTAATATTTGTGTTAACCTAAAGTATCATAAAATGGTTGAATACACAGATCCATTTGATATTATTCAAACCAGTAAGTATGTACAAAACTGGCATCTAAATTTCACAAAATATCAGCAGCGTGTGGTGGCACTGCCCATAATCCCATCACGTAGAAAGCTGAGGCAGGAGGACCCCAAATGTGAGGCCAGCTGGGCTACATAGTAAGACCCCATTTTAAATCTTTAAAAAGTACTTCATAAAAATTCATTGGTCAGGAAAGCAGCAACCATATTCTGAAGGAAGCTGCCCTAAAGTCAAGGGGGAAAGAAGTAGGGTTATGAAAGCCAGAGTTAGATACAAGATCCCTAGACAGCTCGTTTCTGCTGAGACCTCTCGGGGGTGGCTCTCCTCACGCTCTCTAGAGGAGACTTGAAAATCTTAGTGCTTGGGGAACTGTCTGCATCAGCTAAGCCAAGATCTGGGATGAGTAGACTCCGGCCTCTGCACCTGTCCACATTTCCACAACCCAGCTGCCTTAGCAACGTCAGGAAACTGTGTTTTTGTTTGACCTAGCATGGTTCCCATGTCATGAATTTTCAATAAGCTCCACACACGTTAGCGACAAATGATAGAAAAGTAAAAACCCCCTCTGTATCCCCTTTAAATGCAAACCCAGTAATACAACTTTGGGGTATATATCCAAAAGATGCTCAATCGTGCCACAAAAGCATGTGCTCAACTATGTTCACAGCAGCATTGTTTGTCATAGCCAGAACATAGAAACAACCTAAATGCCCTTCGACCAAAGAGGAATAAGAAAACTATGGTGCATTTACACAATGGAGAACTACACAGCATAAAAAAAAAATAATGACATCTTGAATTTTGCAGAAAAATGGATGGATCTAGAAAACCCAGATAACCCAGACACAGAAAGACAATATTCACATGTACTCACTTATAAGTGGTTTTTAAACATAAAACAAAGAAAACCAGCTCACAAATCACAATCCCAGAGAACCTAGACAACAATGAGGACCCTAAGAGAGATATATATACATAGATCTAATCTACATGGGAAGTAGAAAAAGACAAGATCTCCTGAGTAAACTGGGAGCATGGGGACCTTGGGAGAGGGTTGAAGGGAAAGGGAGTGGTAAGGAGTGGAGCAGAGAAAAATGTAGAACTCAGTAAAAATAATTTAAAAATAAATAGATAGAAAGATAGATAGATAGATAGATAGATAGATAGATAGATAGATAGATAGATAGATAAATGCTTGTGGTTCGAGTTCCATTGACAAAGTTCAGGAGAAGAACTTCCAGAAGCCACCGCTGAGGAAAAACACGCAAGAGAGATGGCATCCGATTTCAGAAAGTGTTTTCCCAAACTCTGCAAACGTACTCCCACCTATGTGATCAAGTATTCGGCCGAGGTGGTAGGCAGAACTTGCGAAAAGCTTCTGTGAGAAAACATGGCTGTTGCCTCAGCCTTTTCATTTCTGTTCATGTTTGTTTGTTTGATTTTTTGTTTGTTTTCACAACTAAGTAAAATATAACCTATGCAAACTAGAAACTCAAGGGAAAACATATGACCAGGTTTTTTTAAAAAAAAAAAAAAAAAAAAAAACAAAAAAAAAAAAAAACAACTTTCTTTCTGTTTAAGAGATTAGGAAACTAAAGTCTAGCCTCACAGAGAGGCCTCTTAGGAAACAGTCAAAAGCCATGGGGAACTCCCAAGGCATGACTGGGTCCTCCCTATTCCAGCTAGATCTCAGTCATCATCTGAGGTCCCAGACATCATGGTGCAGAGAACAGCAAGACAGTCCCAGTACAAAATAAGATTGAGAACTCATAAAACAGTTGGTTCAAGCCAGAAAAATTTGTTTCGTCTATAGCAATAACAAAGCGGATGGGCAAAGCAGAGTATCTTAAATACAAAATTATCATTGGCCCCGTGACAATAGCTGATTGAAGGCTAAAAAGGCCACTTGCATCCCATTCAGACTGAGGACAACAGCCTTTAGTTGTTTCAACCCTTGGATGGACCTTTCCAGAAGTCTTGGTTCAATAGCCATAGGTGAAGCATCCAAGCGTCCAAGAGAAGCTAAGATCGGCCTTCCTCAAAGACTGCAGAGAATAAAGCCACTTCCTCTGTGTGTTCACAGATGCCCTCACTGCCTTGTGGCATGAGGGGACAGCAGTGTAGACTCCAGCCTCAGCAGGAGAGAGAACCCCTGCTCCTCCCGGAGCATGCTGAGATGTCCAAGTGGATTCTTATCTTTGACTTTCAATGCCTTTTGGCTGTGTTTACCTTCCTCATTCCATGTACATTAACAATTTCCCTATAAATATTCATGCTCACAGTGTCACCCAGATGGAGTTTCGCTGTAAGGGTGACCCATTTCAACACAGGCCGCCAAGGCCCTCCTTCACCTGGAGGGTAATACCATCCAAGGCTAAGGTGATCTTGACCATCAGTGGCTCCCACTGGTCTTTAATCAGTAAATGTTTTTAAGATTTTTGATGTGAACATATGCCCTGGAGTGCTTATGTTTCCTGACCGTGTTGGTTTTCTGACTTGACTGTGCGTCTGAGTTCATCCCTGGGTGTGACTCATCCCATCTCATGTATGATAACCACTACCCGCCGCATCTTCCTAAGGAGGATGAAAATGTTTCCAGGACTTTCAGTGAGATCCCGCAGAAAGGAAAAGAGCACGCCCCTGACATGATGTAAGAAGCTGGCTAACTATGCTTAGATCACTCTAAAATCTCTGTGCATGTGTCTGTGTGTCCGTGTGTCTGTCTGTCAAATCAGCCCAGTGCTCCCCACAGTCTCTCTCAGCACTTTAAATGAGAAATCCTCCAATGGAATTATGAGTCATTTAATGAAGACTACATGCCTATGCTGATTTCAAGATGCATGTACACGACATAGCACTCATGCATGTGACATAAAAATATTCATACTAGAAAAATGTTTATAAATTACTATCTACAAACTAGGAGGATGACTCATTTGGTAAAGCGCTTGCCAAGCAAGCACAGGGCCTGAGTTCAGAGCCCATATAAAAATGCCAAGTGTGGTGGCGCCTGCTTTAGTCACAACACCAGGGAAGAAGAAACACTGGGATCCCAGGGCCTTCGTGTCTAGCTAACCTAAGCCTCACCAGTGAGCTCTAGACCAGTGAGAAGCCCTGCCTCAAAGGATATGAATGGTGTCCAGAGGATAAAACACACTGTTGTCTCCTGGCATCCACACATATGTACATACATAAACATGTGAGCACATGTGCCCAAACACAGATGGATGTGGGTGTGTGCCCATACATGTACACACACACACACACACACACACACACACACGTGCATATACAACCCTTAAAGACCCTGTGAGTCCTTTATCCATGATTTTATTTCACTTGGCCGTAGCCATACAAGATTTCATTGTGTTGCATTTTGCAGTCTGTGAAGTTGAGGCTCAAGTGGGGCATTGACTTGCCTGTGACTATACAGTCATAAAATGATGGCTCCAGAATTTGTACCCAATGAGTTTCTGCATTAAGCACAAGAGTTAGAAATGGCCAAAGAGTTATGGAAAGTCTAAACATGCATGTTACAGTGCAATGGACATGTGCTGAATGTTTTTGTCAAAGGTGTGAAACCAGGAGAGAGAAACCTGAGGTTTTAGTTTTGAAGGCAAAACTCACGTTTTTTTTCAGGGACCATTAGACCTGACCTCATTTACACGGTGCCAGCACAGTATGTGTGAGTCAAACAATCAGGACCAGAGAGCGATAGGATTGTATGGACTTCCCATTACCCAAAACTTGAAGCATTCATTCAGTGCTCTGTCTACAGACAGGGTTTCTTCTCTTGGAACTGCCCCTAAAAATGTATCAACTTGCACAAGATATTTTACTCCCTGAAAGCTGGCAAACTACCAGGTTAGACCACACACCACTCCTAGCCTGTGGATCCTCTCTGCCACACCCTTAGAGAACACCAAGGACCAAGAAAGACGAAGAGAAGGAAGCAGTCGTGGCAGACCACGGCTGCACCAGACATTTTCAACAGCCATTGGGCAGAAGTATCTTACTCGGAGTCCTATCACAAAGAGTTCCATCTATTGTCTCCAGCAGCTAAAGAGCACTGGTTTCAAGTCACCCCCCAGCCACCAGCCCTGGGAACCAGGTGCTTCTCAAGTCCTAATGCACATACCTATAACCCAGAGAGCTTCTTACAATGCAGATTGTGACCTATTAGCTCTGGGTGGGGCATGAGATTCTGCATTTCTAACAGAGCCCCAGATGATGCTAAGGGGGATGACCCAGGAACCACATTTTGAGTAGCAAGGTGATGGGTATGGACGATTTCCATCTGTCAGTCATTTGACGGGTCTCCACCACTGAATGCCACATCTATGAGCCAGTTTCAAAAGCTGCAGTTTAGACTGAGCTGGGTGGACGCACCGCAGGATTGATGGCATCATTAGAATCTCCTTAACACAGTCTTGCTCAAGCCAAACTAAACTTTCTAGAGCCCTGGTTAAGGCAGGCCTTGACAGAGGGTGTTTCTTAGGGTCTCACAGAGAGCAGAAGACAGGTCTGGCTTGTCCCAGTCATTCTTGGGGTGTGATGCACGCCACACCACAGTCTAACTCTAGTGGGGAGCAAGGCTGTCCATTTATTGGGTCAGCCAACACAGTGAGCACTAAAAAGGGTACATCCAGGAGGCTGTTTGCTCACACGAATCCCCCTGAATTCTTTTCAGAATTCTATCTTTATCCAGATAGCCAAACTGGCTGAAGTTCCGGCGGGGGAGGGGAGAGCAGGACTCTTAAAAAACTGGTTGGTTTATTCAGTATAAGCATTTGACAAGCAAGCCTGATGGCCTGAATTTGACCCCAGAACCCATGGAAGAAAGAAAGAAGACACTCCAAAAGAGTTCTCATCCATACATTCACATGACAGACATGTACTCATGCTCACACACACATCATACACACTCATATGCACACATCATATATACTTCATACACAAGATAATGTTAATAATTAATATTGAAAATTAATTTTTATTGTTTCTTTTTATTATTTTACTATGTGTGGGGGTGTTTTGTCCGCATGCATGTCTGTGCACCATGTGTATGACTGGTACCCATAGAAGCCAGAAGAAGGAGTCGGATCCCTTAGAACTGGAATTATGAGCCACCGTGTGGGCGCTGGGAATCAAACCCAGCTCCTCGGAAAAAGCAGCCAGTGCTCTTAACCACTGAGCCAGCTCTCCAGCCCTAAAACCAAATTAAAAAAAAAAAAAAAAACAAAAAACTAGGCCGGGCGGTGGTGGCGCACGCCTTTAATCCCAGAGCTAGTTCCAGGACAGGCTCTAAAAAAGCTACAGAGAAACCCTGTCTCAACAAAAAAAAAAAAAAAAAAAAAAAAAAAAAAAAAAAAAAAAAAAAAAACTATGAAACGGTGTCCTAATCCACTTTAAGTGAAGTCTGATTGCCTGGCTGCATTCCCAGCTGTCGCTGGTACCGTTTTCTCTGTTTCCAGGCGCTTTAGATTGGCGATGGGGTAAACAGGTAGGTTTACCACGCAATCCTAAAGACCAGAGCTCAATCTTCAGACCCTACAAAATTCTCCTGGGTAAAACATCATGCTTGTAACCACAGTGCTGGGGAGGCAGAGACAAGATCTCTGGGGCTAGGTGGTGAGTCCCAGGTTCCAGGGAGAGACGCTGCCTCAAACCAAACAAGGTGAGTACTGAAGAGATGGCTCTTCAAACTCGCCAAGCAAGTGTGAAAACCTGAGTGTGTACTGGCAGCACTCACATAAGAAAAACAAATAGCAGACAACGTAACCTGTCTGTAACCTCAGAGCTCACAAGCCCGAGACAGGAGACCTCAGGGACAAGCTGGCCCGAGTCAGCAAGCTCCGGGTTTTGTGGGACACCCTGCTTAAGTATATAATGTGGAGGGCAGCTGAGAGAGACACTGGGCATTGGTCTCTGGCTTCCACGTGCACTCTCATACATGTGTGTGCCCACACACCTGAACACACACACACACACACACACACACAAGGTGTTTTTTTTTAATTTATTTATTATGTATACAATATTCTGTCTGTGTGTATGTTTGCAGGCCAGAAGAGGGCACCAGACCCCATTACAGATGGTTGTGAGCCACCATGTGGTTGCTGGGAATTGAACTCAGGACCTTTGGGAGAGCAGGCAATGCTCTTAACCACTGAGCCATCTCTCCAGCCCCACAAAACGTGTTTTGCATGAGAAATGACACACAAGGTTGGCCTGTGGCTTCCACACAGATATATACACGGGTGCATATACACCACACACACACACACACACACACACACACACACGGTTTACATGGGAACAGGTACAGTTGTAACAAAGAGCCTGCACACCTACCTCATGCCTCCTACAGACCCAGGCACTACTAGGAAGACAAAATAAAGAAGATCTTGAAATTCAGAGAAGGAAATTAAAATATACCAATGGGTCCCTGATTCCTGTCACCTACCGTCATAATGTGATCCTAATAATCACTACCCTTACCGATATCGTGGTAAGGAAATGATTCAAGCTGGGAGAGACACAGCAAGCGTGTCTGTTCAATAAAGCTCTTTCTGCCCTCTTGAATTTTTCTCCCACACTCAACAAAAGCTGCAGAAGGCCACCTGTGACCTGTGACTGTGACCTGTGCACCCAGCTCTCCACGTCAGCTGCCACGGCTGGCCCCACACCTCACACCCTTCCCAAACATCCAGGTGGCGGCAGCCCCTAGCAAGACCCAGCTTGTTTTTCCAGCAGACTGCACTCATCACCGGAAGAGCAGGTTTGCCACGCAAGCTGCCTTAATGTGGGTTCTGCAGACACTGCTTCTGGGTTGTTATTAGTGTCCTCGGAGAATAATAATCAGCTGACCGACCAAAGAAGGGCATTCCAAGAAAACTCACGGTGGAAAAATGCTTGGACTTTTTTCTTTTTCTTAGTTACTCAAAGAATGGGCTATTTTTGTATCAAACACACAAGAGTCACACCCAAAATCTGATGAATACACTTGGCTACAGGGCTAAGAGCTGGGGAATGGAGGACGCTTAAGGGATGGCAGCTGCGTGGGAAGGTGAGAGTCTAGTCATTGCTGTAAACGCAGGAGGCTGAGCCAATAGCAGGCAGCGTTATTGTGGTCACATGGTTACTGAATGCCTCATTTACTCTCCTATCCTTCCCCCTGTGGTTAAAGAGTTCTCAATAGGCCAGGGCTGGGCCAATTCAAGTCTTAGCACTTCCATCCCACCCACGGGACCTCAGCCAGCCAGTGGCCAGAGAGACCCAATCCAAGCCACAGAGACTGTCTCAGCATGTGTCCAGAGAATAAACCCCCTAGTTAATAAGTCACTGCCTGCTACAACAGCAAAGGGCTAACTACATCTTCTAAACTGGTCCTGCTCAGCCAACGACCCAATGACCAAGCAGAGCTGGGAGCCTGCACCTCCCAGTAAACCCCATCCAGGGTCCAGAGCCCACAGACACCTGAAACAAACGGATTCATGGGGTTGGAGGACTGGGCTGGAAGCCTAAGGTTTTGTCCATCTCTCAAGTCTTCCTGCTAGGAGTCTGATGGACTCCATTGGAAGTACATGAAAGTCAGAACTCAGAGCTGTCTGAACCTTTAGAAAGGAAGGTTTTTCTGTAGTACCTGCTACTCATGAGCTAGTTCCAGATCCCTCCTGGCATGGCCCCTATAATGCTATTGCTCCAAGACCATACTTGGAGAACCACTGTTCTAAAATCTAATTGAGAGAGGCAGGCGGATCTCTGTGAGTTCGAGACCAGCCTGGTCTACAAGAACTAGTTCCAGGACAGGCACCAAAGCTACAGAAAAACCCTGTCTTGAAAAAAAAATCTAATTGAATAATAAGTAAAATTGGATATGATTGGAGACAGGGTTGAAAGGCAGGATAAATTAAGAGGGGACATGAGAAGAAAAAGAAGCTCCTCCCCTTGAAATATAATTCTGTTTCCCATTGGCTAAAAGTCAAACACAAACTAAACAAGCAAAAACAGCTTAAATCACAGCCAGGAAGTGGTGGCACACACCTTTAAACCCAGCACTGGGG